>NW_009218505.1:46904-63427 GCF_000690835.1 Fulmarus glacialis | reverse complement strand
GGAATGAAAACATTCTAATACATCAGAAGAATTTAATATTGTGGAAGTAAAAAAAAAAAAGAATAAATGTTTGGTTCATGCCCAGAGCTTTTCTTGATTAATTTTTCCCCATTGATATAGAGTTAGGGTCCATGCCTCCAAAAATATTTTAGGAATAATTGCAAAGAAAAATAATAATTTACAGAATTACTGTGCTATTTTTAAAAAATAAATTGTTGCACCATTTCCCTCCAATAATTTTTTTCAAAATAGCATATAGTAACATAACTGAAGTTAACATGGCAAAGATGTTGGGTTTGTGGCTATCTGGTACACAATAGTGCATCCTAGGTCTATTTTGTAAGGGGTTGGTAAAGACTTTTATGACCAAGATAAAAAGTATTGCCCAGATTTATATAGGCAAAAACTCTTATTCATTCAATAAGTCTTCTTGAACAATATTTGTCAACAAATGGGCAGGTGGCCTGTACCACCAGGATTAGCAGGCAGAAGGCACGTTTATTGTTCCTTATAAACACAGAGTGAGCAAGACCAGTTATACGATTTAATCTTTCTCCCACTGCCGCACACACCCACCCAGAAAAAGCCATTATTTAATATCTGTTTAATCTAGGTGGAGCCGACACGCTTTTTCTAGGTTATGCGTAATGTCATCTAGTTTGTCAGGCCTTGGCTAGGCACAAGACTATAGCAGTGCTTAAGTAAAAAACCATGAAAGATCATAACTTCTTGAGTAATCTCTACAGTGAGAGTCTTACCTCCAAGGTGGGTGTTAAGAGCACCTGTAGTCAGAGAGAGAACCTTTGGGGCTTGCACTAGGCCTGTGATTTCTGATTTGCATCCAAAACAAAAGAATGAAAGTTTGGGATGACAACGGTAGTGCCCAGAACTAATTTCAGATGCAAGGAGACAGTAGGAATCTGTTCAAGAAGTACAGGCTATCTTCTTGAGCACAAATAATAGGAGCGGATGCATATATTTCTCAGGTTTTGTCTGGCTTTGAATTTATTTTGTTCTGGTACGCTATTCCAGGAGCCTTGCCAGTGTCCCAAGGATGCTTGAAGAGCATATTTCTTCTGGGTAGCACCTTTTCTACCAGCCTGTGCCACCTTGTACCTCTTCTTTTCCACAGCACCCCGAACAAGCAAGGAGTCCAGATCCCTTCGGGGCAGTTCCTCCTCCTTCCTCCCAGGAGCAGGGGCAAAGGATGATCAATTCTTGCATTGTTTGTGCCAGCATTTCTTTGAAGTTCAATGCATTCTCATTTTTATGCCATTGTATTTGGCATCAACAAATGAAAATGTATCAGAATATATATAAAGGAAAAAATTAGTTTCAATAAAGAGCGTAATCTAATATTTTGCTGAAAGTGCTAGCAGGGAAAAAACCACTTTTAAAATAATTTTTCAAATGGAGATGAGTCTTATAAAACAACATCAGAGAGCAATGATAGCTGCTTGCTCTTCACTTAGCCGTGTGAAACTATTGTTTAATTATGGACCAAGTTCAGCCTTTAGCTCCTTGACGAGTGTAGATTATTCTTTCCATTTTCTTCTGTGGGATTGTGCTGAGCAGGGGTGATGCACAGATAAAATTTGATATTATTCACCTGCCTATATTCTCTAGACAACATCAAAAACTATAGAAGGAAGGAAGAGGAAAAAAAACCACCCTTGGAGAACTTTGAATTAAGAAAAAAGATAGAACAGCAAGAACTGGGTCTAAAACAATAAAGTACAACTCTCTCTAGGCAAGAGATCTGAGAAATACAGACAATCCCATTTTTCTTAGGTACCTAAATTAAAAAATATAATTCTTTGATGAAAATATATAAAAGAGAACTCTCGTAATTCTAATGCTCTTATTATTAACCCAAAGCAGACTGTGTCTGAATAGACCATTTTTAAAATTCTTTTTTGGTTTTTTTTTTACACACAATGGAACCTGAAGAGCAGTTTGCTCTCTTGTTTATTTTAGCTTATGACTCCTGTATGGTGTATTTGGCCCTAAGAGGGTTAGGAGAAAGCAACTTGTCCCATACAAGGCATTAGGAACATTATTACTCCTTGAAGCGCCAATGGAACAGGGAAAAGAGGGAGAGTTTGTAATGTAAGACCAGATTTTTAAATAAAATTTCTACATGCCTCACCAGCCATTGCTTGTGGTTTCAGACCTTTGCATTTATTGACAGTTCAAGAAATTAATGGGTTTCAATAGGATGTATCAGGATCACTCCTGTACAGCACATCTTTTGGATAAAGACAATGCAAGAGCTAAATTTGATACTATGCACATACCTCTGAACTGCATTAATTGCTTTTACCTTACCTTCCGTGTCCATTTCCTCTGTGAGAGTGTGGTTCAGCATAACGAAGGGCAATGAAGCTGGTGAAGGGTCTGGAGCACAAGTCTTATGAGGAGCGGCTGAGGGAACTGGGTTTGTTTAGCCTGGAGAAGAGGAGGCTGAGGGGAGACCTTATCGCGCTCTACAACTACCTGAAAGGAGGTTGTAGCGAGGTGGGGGTTGGTCTCTTCTCCCAAGTAACTAGCGATAGGACAAGAGGAAATGGCCTCAAGTTGCGCCAAGGGAGGTTTAGACTGGACATTAGGAAAAATTTCTTCACTGAAAGAGTGGTCAGGCCTTGGAACAGGCTGCCCAGGGAAGTGGTTGAGTCACCATCCCTGGAAGTATTTAAAAGACGTGTAGATGTGGCGCTTAGGGATCTGGTTTAGTGGGCATGGTGGTGTTGGGTTGATGGTTGGACTCGATGACCTTAGAGGTCTTTTCCAACCTTAACGATTCTATGATTCTATGATTCTATGATAATTTCAACAGATGTGTTGATTTTCTGTGAGATAAACTATTTTTAATAATGCTTTATCCCAATTTTAAGTTATCCCTATTTTAATTACGGGAAGTGCAAGAAAAGAACAAATTAGGAACAGTTTCTGCATCTTAACCTCAAGTAAGTAGTACACTTTTATAGACTTACTTGAACCAAAGCCAGTAAGGCATGATTAAGACTAACCAAGTGGCAACAGTACCCTGAGAGCAATTGAGTAAAAGTTCAGTATAGGTCACTAAAGCTGCCAAGCAGATGTATCCAGCTGTACTTCTTGAATAGTTCGTGTATCTCTCTGTCATTCTGGAAAGCATTGGTGAGAAATGAAACCAAACAGCAATGCGGACTGATCAAACACTAATCTCTACCTACACAGGACAACAGTAATGTGTCTTTCTTATTGCATCTATTTGTTATTCTTCATCTCCCTGTTGGTCCCCTGTGTGGTTGTATAAGCTTGAAAACTCCTGAGAGTTTAAATGAAAACATGACCAAAATGCCCAGCATCGGTGCAGCATCTGCTGTACAGTGTACACATTCACGATAAAGTACTTGTTAGTAGAACAAGAATTCTTAACTACCACAGTATAACACAGTCTATGCTGCAAATCCTGAAGAAAGGTTTGCTGAAGGACCAATTTTTTTAACCTAGGATGACATAATGGTATAGTATAAAGAAGCCCAGAAATCTATTCTAAACAGCAGCAGCCTCTACCTTCACCTGTAGCTTATGTCTGCCAAGTCACAGTATGAACGCGGCAGATATCATCAGAGTCTGAGAGCAGAAATGACTGCTTGAAGACCTGCATTCAGTGTCAAAAAGTAAAATTCCAGAGATGTCCTTCATAGCTGTATGTTTTTTCATTAACATCACATTGTATACTTCGCAAATCACTCCAACAGGGAAAATGTTTTGCTTCGCTACAGGAGAAGAGCTATATTGTGTTTTGTTGTCAACAACTGCAACAACAATTCTGAAATTTTTCTGTTCTGCTATCACATCAAAAACTGTGACTACACCAACCTAGTAAACACCAGCCTAATAGAAGTAAATATAGGGGCAAAATTTTCACTGCAACTTATAAATCACTTCCGTAACATCCTTATTTTGGGGCATCTGTGCCAGATGTGGTTACAGACCAATTTCTCCACCTGTCTGCCACCAGATGTAGATCAGCTGCTGTGAAATGCGTGTAGCTTAGATTACTGACAGCTAGGTCAGTTATTATTTCCTATGCAAAACTCAGTCACCTCAGCAGAAGTACATGAATAGTTCTTACTAGAAGCTTAAAAGTCTGAATAAACGTTACAACTTTCTCTGTAGAGGTGTACTTAGTGCTCTCTTAACATTTCACAAATGGCAGCTAGTTCAATCCTTTTTGCCATCCTGACAAGCATCCAGTTGCTAAATCGATTTCTGTTTAGGGTACATCTATTCTGCAATCCAAAAGTGTGATGGCCGATGAGGCAGACATATTTAACATCTTTTAGAGGAAAGGAAAGTGACAAATGTGACATCAGTCTTTAAAGGTGCTTCAAGGGTAATCCTGAAAACCACATACTTGAAAGTCAAACTTCAGGCCATTAAAATTCGTTTCCAGAAAGATGAAAAAAAAAAGAATTAACGATCACTGGGATCAATATGACATACTGGGAAATAATCAACGTTGCTTTTGTAGCTGGAAGTCATAGCTAGTATAGCCACTAGATTTTCTGAAGAAATCAGCTAGTGCATATGGGTAAGCATGAGCTAGGTCATACCATGTAGTTGAACTTTCAGAAAAGCTTTCAGCCTTGCTCCTCATCAAAGGCTGGTTCCAAAGGTGTTACAAGATAGGAGAGAAGACAAGGCCAAGAAATCACAATGTATTAAAAATAGGAAATAAAATATAGAAATCAGTGGTCATTTTTATCAAAGGGGAGGATGCCACAAGATTGCTACTGAGATCTATGCATTTTCCATTTTTATAAATAACCAGGAAAAGAAGACGATTAGGTTGGTGATAAAACTTGCCAGCACAACCAAAATGGATTCCATACAAAAAGAAAAAATGTACCAGGATACTTTACCTCGAAAATAATATGAAGGGATACAGCTGCAGCTAATAAAATTACAAATAGGGAATGATTCCAATGAAATTATCAAGGAGCAGGTTTAACAACCATCCAAACAGGAATACATTCACTTCTAAGCTTTCCAATGAACACGCTCAAGTTTTGCCCATAAAAGCAAGGTTCTCGTGTGCAGATTCAGTCAAAATTGTAGATAAATATTCCTTAGGTGAGGAAGCCAGAAAGAAAATCTAGGGTTTTATTCACCTGATTAGATGCAAGAAAGAAGGAAGCTGCAATTACCATGGGGAGCGCTGCAGGGGCTCTGCGATTTCCCCCGATGGGTAGCTGTGATCCTGCAGGAGTAACCCTGGCAAAGGACACTTATAGGACTGACTGCATCGCATCAGCACTTCTCCCAAGTACTTAGCTCTGAATCCTGCCCTGTGCTATTAAAGAGCAGGGAGAGATATCTGCTTTGGGGGACGCTTGCTGGCTGGGCTGAGACGTGTTTGGCATTGTTAAGTTCCCCAAATAATGTTTCCAGCACCAAATCCCACAGCTCAGCTTCCACCAGCTGAATTCAAAAAGTGAATCAAGCCTATTAAGTCTCTCCAATAGGACTGGAAAAAGAGTAAGAAAGAGGATTAAATACCTAGTAATACCATGGAGAAATATAAACTCAGGGCTGGGGAAACTTGTTCCAGCTCATGGGAACATTTTGTATTAATATGGGGCCTTAATGTCTTCTTTTGTAGTCCAGTACTGTAAAAGAACTGAATCACTCTTTTATTGAACAAGTATCTACAGAAAATAACAAAATACAAATGTTTCTCTATACACTACACATGGGCCATCTGTAAGTCCTATCATCTTTTTCCCTTCCTTAATATTGCAGACTCTACTAAGAAGGACTAAGAGCTCAATCTTTCCCTTTTGGCTTTCCTTAGAGCAAGCCAGCTGCCTCATGGAGCTATCAGCAGGGTTTATTTTTCCTGGCTTGGATGCAAACCTCTAGTTATTAATATGGGAGTGAGCTCCGCTAGCTGACAATTTAAAATAAAGTAAATTGGAAGTGACATAAAGGAGCGTGTGGGTGTTAATGTGCGTCACTGAGGTTCTTTTCTGACATCCTGAAGGGTCTCGTCTGTATGGCCGACACTAGCAACCTTTACCAGTGACCCTGTGCTATTAAAGAGTAGGCACTCTCACTGATTTGTAAAAGTGACAGATGCGGCATGTGGTTGTAAATTAGCCATGTGAAGTCAGTCTCCAGAGATTTCCAAGCGTGTTTTTTCCTTTGCAATGATTTGTGTTCTTCCATTTGCTAAACTGCACAAAGTGAAGCACTTAACTCTTTTTCACCAGTCATCTTATTGTACTTCACTTTTTTCCTGAGTTTTGGTTTTTTGTTTTTCCTTCTCCCACTGTCCGTAAGTTATCGTGATTCATAAGGCTAAACTTCCGCTCAGTTGTTTCTTAAGATGCTTTTCTTTTTCTCGTCACAGTATTTCTGAAGAAAGTTAGCCAAGTCGTATCAGGATAAGCTGAAATCTCTTTCAAACCCTTAAGCCCTAGCTTTTATTTACAGATGTGTATATATGTATGTATGCATAAATATGTTCATTGATTTTGCATATAACAGAATGTCTGTTCTGATGAAGACTTAAGCGAAGGCTTTGTTAACAACTGAACTACAGCCGCTGCTCACATACACTGCAGATACAGACTGCGTGAGCTTCCAAGTGTCTTCATCTCTTAAACAGAAACCCAGCTGTGACAGAATTGCACAACTTGAGACAGGGCCAAGTCATCTTATACAGCAACAACTGCATAATGCAAAGTATGATAACAGGAAATAAATATTATATTTGCTAGGCTCAATCACATGATTTGCTTCAGTCTTCTAACAGGTATCTACAGTGACAGCATGAAATTCAGACTTTGGGTGACCTGGAACCACCACATGGTCCATCCCCACCAGGCAGGCATTAGTTAGAGCACACAATCCGCCTTGTCTGTTTAGTCTGCTTGGGAATGTCTTTCCACGGAAATTCAATCATGCCTTTGTAATGCTGATTTTAGATACACACTTGCATTGTAATTTATCTGTTACAATAAATCAGAATTCCGTTTATGTAAAGATTAGCTAGATAATCAACCTTCTAATAATTAAATTTAGGGCATCTAAACACTTATCACAAAAAGTATCCATGTGCCACTGCTACAAAACCAAACCCAAGTCAAAACAAAAACATGTCAAGACAAATTATTCCCTGGACTAAATGTCACCAGCTGTAAAAAGCACCATGACAAAATGTGCAGGTTAAAAGGTCACAACACCATAAAACTACTATTCTAGCTCCTTATCCTAAATCACTTCCAATTATGTATGGTAAGTTCTTTCCATTTTGAAGTAGAAAATACTTTTTCTGAGAACTTCAGGCTGGGCATTCAGCATGGATCCAGAGGTGAAAGGTTCAGAGTTTTAGCTGCTAAGCCACCAAATCTCTGTCCTCTCCTCTATTGTCTTTCTTTTTGAAGTTATTTGCAACAGTTATTTCTAATGAGTATTCACTCCACAGGGACGGTTTGTGCAGCTGCCATGGTAGACTCTCTGAAACCATCTTCCAGGCTCTTTAGGTTTCTACCAGTTCATGATAATGCCATTCTTCTTTCCAGATTTAGCCAAATGCATATAAGCACCCCTTTAAGACAGTGGTGTTTGAGGCTGAGATGTTGGTCGCTAAAGCTGACTTTGGGGGGGAAAAGAAAAAGCACCTATTAAATTTACAAACTTTTTTCCGTGCAGCTACCATGTGATCACTTTTAAATCTTAGTGCACTGAGATCACTCCAACACCTGCCCAGATCACCTCAATGCTATCGTACGCGACTCCATCACAGACATTGCTCACTTCCTGAGAGAAAGAGGAACAATTCCAGAAATGACAGGACTCTTTAGTGTTAAAATTTAGTACCAAGCTACACTACCATAATCTTCACAGTAGAAATCACTGTCTCATCAAGCTGCCAAATCTCCGGTCACAGTCTTCATGATTTATGTGTTCAGAACTGCTGTTTGGGGTGGGGTAGGTTAGCACTGTAAGGGGCTGGAAAGGGTTTAAGATTTTTCAGTGGTGTTTTTTTTTTTTTTCCTAGTAGCCTCTAAATGTTTTATAATTGTTCATTTTAAACCTATTTCCTGGTCAATCACTCTCAAGCTACTCATTCCCACCCTTTAGTAAAGTCCAAAATTGACTGTTACTATGGAAACTGCTACAGATGTAACAGCTGCAATTCACAAGAAAGAGAAAGAACAGGGAAATGGATCAAGAACTGTCACTTGCATTATGCAAAATTTCATAGCTATGTATGAATTGCATGCTGTGAATAAGGTCCTTTGTGAACCCAAAAAGTTAGAAAGGTCACCCTAGCATTAGAGGAAATGATTCCTAAGTCGGTAAATGAATTGCTTTCAAAATTCCTATGTGAAAAAAGAACTATTTATAATCTCTTTCTGAAGTCCATCTGCCTTTTCATACAGGAAGAATATATTTCTTTTTTCTCTTTTAAGTGTTCTTAGCTTGTAACCTAATTTTGTGCGCTTTTTTTTGTTGGAAAATGACGCTCAACAGAAAAGTTAATCCTAGATTTCTTTAGGCCTTAAGCTGTTTTAAGCACAACAGACATGCCAGCAGTGTTAGTTACAAAGTTGTCAGTTATGTCTTTTATTTGCATATTTGAAGGTATTTTCCCCCACTCTCTTGAACACATCTGTGTATTCAGCAAAAGAAAACAGGGCTATGAAAACTCAAAAGAATAGAAAAACTGTAGTAAACAAAAGCTGTGCAGGCATGTACCCAGCCTGTTTCTCTTATCAGCTACAATATTTTTACACCCCCATAAATCCCACTGGCTGCAGGCAGGTTTCTGCAGACGGGGCCTGGAGAGCCTTAGAGAGGGGAGGGAGAATCGGGCCTTTTGTCTAGTGCTCAGCCGCCATCAATTATTTAGGAGCAAAATTATGTGACATTTTTCTTTCAATTATGCTGTTTAACAAGGCTTGGGAGTTAATACTGACCAGAAGATGTTTTATCCAAGATATGCTGTAAAATACTCTGCTCTCTGTAGAATAGATCTCCCTTGGCTCTCAATTAATGACTGCAGCCATGCAGCTGCACTAAACTGACTAATCTCACTTGACTGGAGCTGAAAGCACCTCTGTGTTTTTTAAAAGATTTTTTGCTGTTCTCTAAGTATATTGAGAAGAACTGTTTGTGCTGGACAGACAGTAATAAAAATTTGTCAAATCTGTCAGAAGACTTGGCTCCTAGATACAATTCTTCAAAGGGAGAAGTGTGTAAAAAACAGAAGGCATGCTGCTTTGTTATTACTGTGGGGACTGTGTGATCTTGTGCCTGACAAAGATCTGTTTAAGATGTATGAGCGGTGCTGTGAGTCTGTATCCAACACCATCCTTATTGTTTTTCATCCAGCAGTTTAGTCTTCAGCCTGGGAACCCACTCTTGCCTTTTGCCCTTGACTTCACAATTCTGCACAAGTGACTAAGTACATTCCCAAGCTGTGCATTTTACACACTCTGAACAGTAAGCAACCATTTAAATATTATGACATCCACGGAGGCATGAATCAGATGTAAAGAGGAAATGCTGAACAAGTATATTTTTAACAAAGTCTTATTTCCACATGAAGCTCTGCCTGGCATCACAGCTTCTGAAAAACTCACGTAATGACTCACTCACAGGAAAACTCAGTGCAAAGGCAAATACGGTTTCTGGATTTGACAACCACCTGCCCCCTTTACAGCTCCATTACTTGACATTTGCTAACTTGGTCATAAATTGTGGGTTCCTTTAAGAAATAAGTTCATTCCTTCTCTTCAAAACTTATTTCTTGCTTTTGTGTCCAACTATTGTTTTCTTTTTACATGTGCAAACAACATCCCTCTACTTATTTGACTGGTTTTGCTGTCTTTTCTTCACCCTCAGGAGCAGCAAAACGTGTAACGTAGGAGTTGCAAAGCTGTCCACTTGCATGTCATTGCCTATTGTTCACTTACTTTCTACCACAGATTTCAGATCAGCACTGAAAAATCAATTCTGACACTAGCCAACCTGGTATTTCTTGATGTTCTGGTAAACAGAGAGGCTACAATTTCAGGGAAGCTTTAAAATCTGTGGAGAAAATATGTCTGCAACTGTTCAAACCATCTGTCTTTTGGAGATACAGTCCAGCCAATTCAAAAAGACTTCAGAAAATCTCTAATCTGTATTACTTAGGTTTTTTCTATTCTTTGGTCACATAGAATCCGTAATAGCCAGAGTGATTGCTTTAAAATGCTGCTTTACCTTTGAGCCATGATACTTTATACATGTTGGTTAAATCCCAGATTAAGTGGCAAAATTGAGGAACTAGAGGGATTAATGTGATTCAGCAAAGCCAGAGAAACTTCATTCCGTACAAATTTGGTGTCCCCTCATCAGTTTCAGAGTTATTTAGAGCATGAACTACAACATAAGGAACGGAGATTGCAGGAGGAGCTATTTGCTCTAAAGGACTGATTCATATAGTGTTTGGAGTTTCCCACGTTAGCAATTTGTGCATGTTGTTTGTTCTGATACTTCACCATGGACTGTATCCTACCTCCTGCCTTTCAATCAGAGAAGCACTTACGTGCATGCAAAATTGTTGAATTCCTTGTAGTCACTTAAAGCTGACTGTTGCTGCAGATCACAGAATTGAGCTCTGCAACCATGTCCTGTAGAAGTGCAGCACAGAGCTGAGGGAGGAGGCAGCCAGGAGGACAGCTTTCAGCCACGTTTTTGCTGGTCTAGGGACTGAGGAGGTCCTCAGCATATCTACAATATCCCTAGGAGCATGTCTGTCTTCCAATAGACTATTACATACCATTAACCGCTCTGCTGCCTAGCAGTGGCAGCATGGCCCTTTCTGCTTGCTGCCTGACTCCTAGCAAGCCCTTTTCACTAGAGCTTGCCCGCCGCAAGCAAGGAACAACTTTGCAATCCAGAAAGAGGGGTTTTAGGATCCTTTCATGGTATTCTGGCCCTTTCATCCTTAAGAAAAGGGACCAATGTGGAATGAGAATTTTGCCTTAGGAGTTGCGGCATCCCTTCCCCACACGATCCAAAGCAAAAATTCTCATCTAGGAGATGAGGGAGTAGGGAATCAGCTCTTTCAAGACTTACATCTGGAAAGCAAAATCCTTAGAAATGAAAGCCGGGCTCCGTTTCCTCTTTCTCAGCTGAAATCACAGTACGTCCCTATCTTTCTCCAACCCAAGGAATTTATCAGCAGTTTGCACTGTGGCAGATGATCTATCAGAACACAAGGCTCTGTGAAATCATCTCACTCCCTTCGCAAATATGTCATACATTAAGGCTCCCTTGGAATATCAAGAACACTTTTTCCTTTCTTTAAGAAAGAATGATTTTTATTTTTTTCAGTCCTGTAGCAAATTAGGAGCATTTCAACAGCCAGCTGGTCTAGATAATGATCTTTTCTTCACTTTTACTGATATTTTCCTTCAAAAGACAAATTTTAAATGTGGCCACAATTCCTCTTAAGTATCTGATCAGAACTGCAGAGCATGACATTTCACACACAAGTGGCTTTTCAAACATTCGTATGATTCAATGTGAAAAATTTCCATTATCCCAGAGGAATTTTATGGAAGAGTGAAACCTCAGGCGCATGAAATCACTAAAAATGGAATGGAAATTTTTCCCCCAGTAAATTTTCCACATAAAAATATCCCCTTTCTTTTAAAGGTCTTTATTAAAAGCAAAATGTAATAAAGACAGAAATAAACCCATGTGCAATAGTCATAGTTTAGGCATTTAACATACCTTATATTCATGAATTGTTGAGCTATTTTATTTTGTAATAAATGGTGAATAATTGATTTATCTCCATGCTTCCAGTAATTTGTTCCACATTCTGTGTACTTGCTATTTTATTTCCCTTTCAAAGAAAAGCCAGCGAGGAATTGATTGACATACTTTAGTTATGGCTATGTGCAATTTTATCTAGGATGGATTTCAGAGACCACACACTTTTTTGTTTTGAAAAGCTGTGTTTCTATTTGAAAAATAACATGCTTTACTGTACATGTGTCTTTTTTCATTAAGACCATTCTTTTCTGTATCATTACCATTTATTGGTGAAAAGCACTCTACAGCACCTGCAAAATTTGCTTATCTTCACATATACAACAAGAAATACTGACGCTGTCTCACAGGGTGTGACAGCCAGGAAAAATGGAGGTTTGCACGGTGAGCTGAGCTCAGTTACATATCCATATCCATCCCATGAAATACACCTGAAAATGGCAAACAATGGCTATTTATTTTAATGATGTTGGCTTTAGGATGGCCTTACTGCTTATTAACATCCTCTTACCCTCCTTCGTATCAAGGATAAAATGCAAATGCTATTGGAAGTTGTTACTGAAACTGTATGGCTATCAAAAACAACCAAATACTTTCCATGTACACAAAATAAAGACGAGTTGCAAGGCCCATATACATATCCAGTAAATGGAATATGTAACTCATAATCACAAAAGAAGTTTAGAGTATCCAGGAAAGATGGAATCTGAAACTGAGAGTAATGCTTTGATTTTATACTGGTGTATGTTTTACAGTACCAAGACGTCTTTGGTCATCCTCTAGACTTTTTCTCAGTAAATTAAACTCCATAAATAAAAATAAATTAAAAAAAAATAAAAAGGTCACATATATGGCCTTTCTTACGCAATTAAGAAAGTCAAGTGAGTGAGCAGAATGCCATTCAACTGGGAAAATGGTAACATATGACATTACTCAACCTAAAGAGCATAAGTGGGAAGCAACAAATTAGAGGAATCTGATGGGATTATTGAGGAATGGAGATGATTTGTGGAAGAGAAACAAAACAACTGTAGGAATAACATATGAAGCCCTGATAAGAGAGTTAAAAATTAGCAGCAAATGTTGAAATACATCTCACCTCTGATATCACTTGATGCCTTACTTAGTGTCATAGGAAGTATGAGTTTTCTAAAGAGAATAAGCCAGTGACTCTCCAGATCTTTATAAAGGCAACCTCCCATGAAAACAGCTGATCATGTGACAGACACTGCAGCAAATATCTATCTTCAAAAGAAATAAAATAAAGATTTGGAGGGCATGGTTTTTTAAAGGCAATAATCTGGCTCTTTCAAGATCTGGTTTAGATTCCAGTGTTGTCTTCAAAAAGTTACAGCATTGGTTTAAAATTTGAGATAATGTAGCTGTTGAAAGCTGCCTTAATTGAGTGTAATGTTTAGAGGAACAAATCATGACATAAATTCAAAATTCCTTTGAAGAAATATTCTACTTTTTTCTTGCTGCAAAAGTAGTGCACAGTATTAGTATGTATGACTTCCTGATGTTAACAGTTAATAATTTAACAGAAATGTGTATTTTTTTCTTTTTATCGACCAGAAGCTTAATTTAGTCTTTAGAAGCCTATCTCCAAAGCAAAGCTAGTATTAGCACCTCAGCAGAGTCAGTTTTGAAACAATTCTTAACTACCAAACCACTAAATGTTAATCTATTTAATCATTGCTTCACACATAGAACTTAAACTGAATTCCAGGTAAGAATTACCATTCATTTATAATGAAAGAAATCTAGTAGGAGAACCTGGGAATTATGGACATCATGTTTTTTTTAAAAATGGAAAATATTTCCCATAGCTGTCTCTATATGACTGGAAGAGCTCATGGCCACAGAAGTATAACTACATAGTTCCCTTACGGATGAAAAAAAATACTCTTATCTGCTTGCGTGCAATGTTATGAAGCCTATTACCCGTACTTGTCAGGCATCATGATTCATGACAGACGGCAGAAAGGATGCATGTGTGCTGTGTTACTGTGGGCTGAGAACAGGTTACAGTATTTAGATAGCTTTTATGTCTGGTCACATGCTGGCGACACTATATATCAATGCCAAGTTTAGGACATCATAGAGGTGCTCTGCAGTCTCAGAGAGAATTCTTTAGAGATGAAAAGCTGTTCCTATAAGTGTAATAATTACGAAAGTGCATTTGGTCTCAATCCACCCTTTACAGAAAATATAGGGTTAGTCCCAGAAGTTTTATACTTCCATTAAGAAGGGAATGGACAGGTTCTCTATAAAATATAGATTTTCTTTCTTTAACAGTATGACAAAAAAGGGTGCTGTCTGGCAGCTCTGATTTTTTTCCCCACTCTGTTCACACTGGTTTGGCACCTTGAGCGTGGACACACCAGAGCAGGGACACAGCCTCCTAACAGGGCAGCACACAGCAGCCCGCCCTGTGCTGCTGAAACTGGTGGGAGGAGCACATGTAGCAGGGATGACCAGAGCCTTTCAGGAAGGCTCTAGTGAACTCCAAGTCACATCTGTTTTGAGCATCCTTTGAACACAATCTTTTTCATATTTGCATTGCATATTACCAAGACCCAGCATTTTTCAGCATCACAAAACTGACCCAGGATCTGAATGCAACCAGCATGACGCAAATCACTGTGTACGAATTCCTGGCTTAAGAAGGACCCTTGCTAGAAATGCGTGAAGAGGAGAGGAGCAACATGCCTCTCTGTAAGGCAAGATGTGGTTGGTGAGGACCTCTGAATATCACCTGGTCCAACCTCCCTGCTCAAACACGGCCACCCAGAGCTGGTTGCTTAGGACCATGTCCACACAGCTTTTGCATATCTCCAAGGTGTAAGACTCCACAATTTCTCTGGGCCACCTGCACTGGTGCCCAGTCACCTTCACAGTGAAAAAGTGTTTCCTGATGTTCAGGAGGAACCTCCTTGCCAGAGTCCACTACTCTCTGACCAGGTTCTTTTAGATATTCCATACATGGAATATGCAATGTTTAATATCAAATTTACTTATTTGAAGATACTTGATGTTACATGGGATTTCTGATTTAGCAGAGTGATACAAAATATGTTATATAACACAATACAAATGTAACTTACACTTAGCAAATATATGTAGCAATTGCAATAAACAGTTTAATCACCATGACAATGTGATTCCTGTTACTAGTCTCTTTAATATGCTCACCATCATTACACTGGTCATCCCCAATTGCCAGGAAGGCATCTCTGGGTTGAAGCCATCTCAAGCCTGTTGCTTTCTATGAAATTCTTTCATTAGTTGTTCAGTTTTATACTCTATGTTGGGCCAAACCACTTATTCACTCCCCCCATGCTGGCCTGGCTAACTCAGGGAGACATTTACACTCTTTGAATGAACTGAGGGAGAAGCCTTTCACCACCAGCTGATCACCACTCAACTGTTGATAGCTGTTTATCTAAAACAAAGGCCACCCTCTGGTCCCCTTGGTGTTGAGATCAAGTCAGCTTCTTTGCAACACCTGTGGTCATTCCCAGCCTGCATTCTTCCCTGAGCTTCACAGGCACATCTCCCCTGCTCATCTCCTCTGAGCCTTCTTCCATGGTAGGCGTTTGTTGGTCAGTAACAGCGGCAATACACTGGAAGTGAGCAGACGAGGGAGGGCACCCCTGTGAACACCTCTGTGTGGTGGACACCCACTCTTCCCTCAGGAGACCTTGGTACTGTGCGTGACATGGGATGTGCTGACATGCAGAGCAAGTGGGGACGCTAGCATAAATTTATATGTTAAATGTTAGTAAAGCTTAATTTATTTCTTGGGGGGGGGCTATATAAACGAAATGTAAATAGAAGTTCTGCTAGTTCCTCCCCAAACCCCAGGAGATATTCTTGTTCACTCCTGGGGTTCATCCACGCCGCGTTGGAGCCCACGGGATGAGAAAACTGAAGTGAGGCACAATCTGCATGTCCTCTGCAGGAGACCATGTTACAAAGCCAGAAGTTTTCAACATCTGGCTCAGTATAAATGATGTCCCCAGCTCTGGCTTAGCCTTTTTAACAGTGAAGATTTTGTTGGGTAGGAAGTGTGTTTCCACCTCTGAACCTTACTTGAACTCATGTTCTCACCTAGGTTTGCCTCTCTATGACTTTATGCAATCTTGGAAAGCTCTCAAATTAAATGAAAGATCTTGGATTTCTCAGAATCTGAGCTTGAATGTTACAAGAAATCATGTGTATCAGTTGCTCCTGCTTTGACTGGTGAAATATAAACTCAATTGGGGATTCAGCTGTAAAACCAGGACAGGACAACTGGAAAGGGTTTCTTATTGAGAGGTTTCTTATTGAAATTCTTCTTATTTCCAGATGTCTGACACTCTACTGGCTGGGTACCCAGAGTGCCTACTTGATCCAGTCTAGTGGGCGGTGGGGTCCCAGCCCGTCGCCTGCAGCAGCAGGGTTTGAGCTGCAGTGCAAGTTGGGCAGTGAGGGTTGGCTGGGATTTGGGTGTGCGGTGGCGCTGGCATGGCCAGAGCAGAGGGCTGCTGCCAGCATGGACAGCCATGGGAAACCACAGGTGCCAGAAGGGAGGCAGGGCAGCCCCGGGGGGCTGCAGAGCTGCTGTGCCTGGCTGCATGGGTGGAAAGACAGGAAGCCCCAGCCCTCGTGTGCAAGGTGTCCAGTCGTTTATGGGAGGGATACCGTGGCTTTGT
>NW_009218505.1:39164-46515 GCF_000690835.1 Fulmarus glacialis | reverse complement strand
CACGAGGCCTGGCAGCATTGGCTGCCCCCCCCCCCCCGGCTGCACATCTGGGCTGCTTCTGGGGCGGTTTTCCTTCAAAGCCAGGCCTGGTGAAAATGCAGCTGGTGCTCTCCTCTTGCGACCAAATCTTTGCCTGCACCTCTTGAGCAGGTGGAGATCATCTCTCTTGAAGTTGGGGTTGTAGTAGAAGAGAAACTAAATCATGCAAAAGAAGGCAGGTTAGTTGCCAGCCTTTGGAGATGGGAAAACACCAAGACAGGAGAACTGAGCCTCGTAATGGCAAAAGACCAATGTGAGTCTTGAAAAGGTCTATTGGGCATTCGAAACCTAAAGCTTAGGCTGAAACCTAAAGCAAAAGGTTATGCTCTGGTTCTGTTGAGTAATGGCCACCTTTGTTTTCACCTGAGAAATTACCTGAGAAAGATATGAATCTCAGAACATTTCCTACTGCCCTCCTCCTCCTCCTCCTCTTCTCCATTGCCAAGGCTCATGTTACTGGAAGGTGAAGCTCTCATGCCGGAATCATTCTGAGAGTTGGTTCATGTACAGGGGAAATGATGTACCTTGCTGTGCGCAGAAGGTGCTGCTGCTTCTTCTGCCAGAAATTCATCAAGCAAGTCAGTCGGAGTCATGTTGCACTTTGGTGAATCCGTAGAGGTGGAGCTGACAAAGGAAACTTTTCATGATGTCAGTTTCAAAAACTCTGTGAGGTTATCTTTTTGCTAGTACGTCCTTTTTGAGGGTTCTTCATCGATGGCAGCACAGATGCCATCATCAACTGACTGAATGGACTGAAACCAGTAGCTTTGGACAATTCTCCAGAGCTTCTTTAGAAAGGCAAGGGATGCAAAGTCATCAGCTTCACCACAGGTCTCCTCTGAAGATATGGGAAAGATTCTGTTCATGCTGTGGTCCTCACTGCATGCTTGGAAATGCATTTCGTCCTTGAGGGATGTTAGATCAGCATCACAAGGTGCTCTTTTGTCCCAACATAGAGGGACAGGAGAAGGTGAGTCTGCCGACTCAATGAGCTCATCTGGAGCAGAAGTAGATGGTATTTCTCCTGGAGATGGCTGCCTTTCAAACTCTCTTGACAGAGTTAGACCAAAGCGGTGCCTAGCTGTAGGCATTTCCCTGGGCAGCTGGGCTTGGTCCTGCCAGACAGGAAGCACCAACGAACTGGCACCGGCTGGCCATGGGTGCTGAGAGAAAGTTCTCAAACATCACCATGACGCCTGTGCTGCATGGCGGTGACATCACAGCCTGGCGTCCATGTCCTGGCATGCTGGAGCAGCAAGAGAAGAAGCTGCTGAATAGCAGTTGTTGCTTATCATTTCCAGAGCTGCAGGTGTTTGGATTTAAGGGTCGAGCAGTAAATCCAACTGCCTTGAAATGTTGTAGGCAATGCCAGGGCAGTGCTGTGTCCCGTTGGCTGTAGGAGCTGGCAGCCAGGGAGGAAGAGGGAAGGCTGCAGCGCTAGGCATCAGAGTGCCCCATTGTGGAGGTTATCCAGCTGGGCACCTCTCCCACATGCAGAAGAGTCCTTGCCCTCTTTGCTGTGGCGGTGGCTTTGGAGCTCCTGCTAGAGACCCTGCTTGAGCAAGAGTTGTGATAGGTAGTGTTGGGGCTGCAGCCAGTACCCAGCCTGCTGGGTTTGTGGGGTGGCTCCTCCTCTGGACATTGCTTGGTGTTGGCCATGTGGTGCCCTAATAGCTGCCTTCTGGCCTCCTGTATTTCCCTCTGGGTTCTCCAGCTGTGTGTGGAAATGCTTTTCCCAAGCAGTGAGGGTGAAGGGAGATGAGAATCTCTCCCCCTTTCTTCCCCATTTCTTCTCTAGCCTAAGAAGGGCTCTGTGATTTCAGTAGCACTCCTTCTATCCTAGGCAGTCCCTGTACCCAGGTGATGCTCCCAAATTTCAGCAGACTCCCTGCTCTGTGGGAGCAACTGGAAGTAAAACACTAAGTGCATTTTGCAAGTGATACAAACAGGAGATATGTAACCGCCCCTGTTTCTTTGAATAGGTTCCTATGTTTTTATTTGATATTTGAAATTCAGAAAGCAAATTAACAAAATGAATAATTTTCTCTCAATCTTCTAAGTCAATACTCTCTACTGGTCTGAGTATTTTTTCTGTAAAGGACAGGTTTGATGTAGAGCCAGTAAGAATCAGCACTTTTGTTCCTTTCAGCATTTGGATCAGGCCCAGGGAGGTTTGTGAAAGCCTGGCCTAACGAGGACAATATAGAGGAGAACAATAAGCCTTGGGAGCCTGTGGTCAGAGCTGAGTGACGGGAGTTTGGGCAAAGCAAGGACGGTCTCCTCCAAGTGCCGCAGCATCCCTGAAGGCCTGACCCAGGTAGATGCAAGTTGCAAATCAGCTGGCCTCTGCTGTTACTCTGCAGCACTGTTCAGCTCAATAGCCTGGGAAAGAAGGGCTGTGTCTGTAGGCTGAGAAAGTGTGGGTGGCCAAGCCAAGAAGAGACAGGTTTGTAGTAGCTACTGCAACAGTAACTAGTACAAGAACTGCATTAAAATAATAGCTACTACAAAAATGAGTACAAGAAATTTGCCTGATGTATTGGCTTTACTAAAGTTCACCGTGTAAACGTAACTACATAAAAGTAATGCTGAGGCACAAGGCTTTGGCCGTGGTCTGGGAGAACATGTCTTCTCTAGCACATCTTTCCTGTGGTGGCTCACCTCACAAGAAAGTAATTCTTTGTGTATTTCCTTATTGAAGCAGAATCTGGCAAATACCATGAGCGTGTTAGAAACATCTGTACTTTCGCCCAGCTGCGTAGCCAACCTCGCAGACTGCATCGTTTGTTCTAGTACTTGTTCCTTCCAATTTTCAGCAACGTTTTCTAGGCATCTTCCAGCACTTCTCCTACTATTAAGTACAAAACCTGAGAAGAAGCTGCTAGAGATTTATCGTTAAGGTTAGTGAAATGTTGTAAATGTCACCCTCACAGTAAAAAAGTGTTTCCTGATGTTCAGAGGGAACCTGCTGTGTTTCAGTTTATGCCCATTGCCTCTGTTCCTGGCACTGGGCACGACTGAAAAGAGCCTGGCTCCATCCTCTTTGCAACCTCCCTGCAGGTATGTATATACATTGATGAGATCCCCCGAGCTGAACCGACACAGCTTTCTCAGCCTTTCTTCATAGGAGAGATGCTCCAGCCCCTTCATCATCTTCGTGGCCCTTTACTGAACTCTGTCCAGTATGTCCATGGCTCCCTTGTACTGGGGAGCCCAGTACTGGACAAAGTACTCCAGGTGTGGCCTCACCAGTGCTGAGTAGAGGAGAAGGATCTCCCGCTACCTGATGGCAATACATCGTTTATTGCAGCTTGGGGTACTGTTAGCCTTCTTTGCAGCTAGGCCACATTGCTGGCCCATGTTCAGCTTGGTGTCCCCAGGTGTCCCCCAGGTCCTTTTCTGCAAGGCTGCTTTCCAGCTGGGTTGTTCCTCTCCAGGTGCAGGACTTTGCACTTCTCCTTGTTGAATTTCATGAGGTTTCTGTCAGACCCTTTCTTTAGCCTTTTCTCCTGGTACTAAGTCCTATATACATAACATTTTTACATTAAACTGAAATCAGAAGAGTTTTTTTAAACTCAGTCTCTCAGCTTGGTATACAAAGTACAGTGTTGATTGAAGGCAGCATGGTTTTGATTTTGAAAGACCAAAACCATGTTATGGCTTGTCTTCGTAGGATTTTTATTATAATAAATTGTGTAGAATATTTTGCCTCACTTTCCTTAGTCATGACACTTTATTTACACACTATAGTAGCTTTTAAACATCATGCTGTTAATATACAGCAAACAAATAATTGCTTTTCTTAAGAGCTTCCTTTCTCATCTCTCAGGCCTCCACAACAAATCACAACAAATATATACCTGACATTAATATTTTTCTCACCTAGAAAAGTCACCAAGTTGACCTAAGAACCTTTTAAGCATTTCAGAGTCATCCTCCATCTATATCTTTGCCAGCACAGTACAAAGGCTTCTTTTCAATTTGCAGTTGCACTGGGAAAGTGTTTTGATTCTTGATTTAGACCATGGTCTCTGGGAGGTTCCAGGGTTTCTGGCTGAAAGATAAAGCTTCATGCTTTATGTTTCCTTGCAGCAGAGCAGTAATACGCACCATACACTGTGCTCCAGTCCATAGGTTTTTGAAAGTAAGTCAGTCCAGTACTTATTTTGTGGGTCTTCTGACACTTGAGCACTGTTTCCTGAGGGAACGAGTCGGGCTATATACATTTTCAGCATCTCTTTGTTGCACAAACTATGTGGCACTCAGGGAATACTTGCAGTAGTGTGAGGTAATGGACTGGAGTGTCTACATAAAAATAACGGAATATTTGGCACCTGGTATTACAGGCTGCAGCGTAAAGCCATGCTTGCCTTCGAACAAATCCTGTGTTCTCTAGCATAACCTGTCCAACACTGGGTGCAGGATTAAATAAAGCCCCTCAAATTAGGAATCACTATTTGTTCTTTCCTGTGTAAAGTCAATCACAAATGAACATGGATCTGAAATAATATTTTAACCTTAATAACTCTTTCACACTCCAGTGTATCTTGAACTCATTGTTTCAAATAACAGCCTCCCACATGCACAGAGCCAGCACAGACTGTTCCAAGCAGACCAGTCTGCTCAGTGTTCATCTGGAAACTTTTTCCAAGCACTGACCCACTTGAAATTACATGTATATTAAGCGTCACTTAATAAAATGCATAATATGAAAATTATCAATGCACATCCTTTGCCATCTTTGAAAATCTACAGTGACGACACAGTACAAGCAAGCCCAAAACTACTTAAAAAAATACTGATTTAAAATTACAGATTTACGGTTGCAAGCACAGAAGTATTAACCTTGCTTTACTCTTTAGACCTGGAGAAGGTCTACATTTTTTGTGTCTTTGCTTCCCTCCTCCCTACCACATGATTGGTAGGTTCACTGAAATATGCTTTCTTTCGTTCTTTTTCCCTTTGCTTTTCAGAGGCCTGCTAGGTTCTCTTTTTTGTGTGTCAGTTCAGGCTATAACCCTGCAGTTTGAGTTTATCTTGGCCGTAAAACGCAACAGTAATTTATACGCTCCCTCACTCGGCGCTCCTCTGAGGCACTGCCAGCTGTCTAGCCAGCAGTTTAAAGAAAGAGCTGTAATGAGCACAAGTGTGCAGGGGGTAAGGGGAAGGCACACGCAGCACACAGCCGTGTTCCTGTTTCCTTAGCTGGTGGTGGTTACGTTTAAATGGCATTACAGCAAGCTGTCAGCATGGAGAGATTC
This sequence comes from Fulmarus glacialis, assembly GCF_000690835.1. Lineage (NCBI taxonomy): Eukaryota > Metazoa > Chordata > Aves > Procellariiformes > Procellariidae > Fulmarus > Fulmarus glacialis. The sequence continues at coordinate 41,215 of NW_009218505.1, read as the reverse complement.
TCTGTACAGGCACCACACATCTCCTCCCGTGGATTTCTCATTCCTTTCTTTCATTCCTCAGTAAAGAATAGATTTAAAGGATGAGACAAAGCCCGGAGCAGCTGTTATGTGATATGGAATGTGAGTTATGAGCGTAAAACCTTGCTCCCTCCCGCCTTTTTTCCCTTTATCAAGAGTAAGCTCTTTGAGCAGGCAGACAAAGCCTGATGGTGATCTTGATGTACTTGACACGGGCTTTGATTTTAGCTTGCCTGAGCTCCAGTTTTTGATGTAATACAGTTGTGAGTTTTATTTCTTCCATAGCTGTGCAGTATGCTTATTTAAACTTTACCATCACTGTAGTGTTTAAAAAAAAAAAAAAAAAGAAGAAGAAAAAAAAAGTATTTTGTCTGTAACTCACTTCTGTCAAGGACTTTTTTCCCTGCTGTTGTCTTTAAAACGTTGTCATATGTATACGTAAAGCAAAAATTACATGTTCACGCAGTCCCTGTGTGTTGCAGAAAGTATCAAATAGCCTTGATACTTTCCCTAAAGTCCATTAAAAAATAGTAGGTTAAACTCTGATCTCAGTGAGGTCAGTGGGAATCCAGAAAAAAATCCCACGTCATCCCACTAGGATCAGTAGAATTCATTTAGCATTACACTGATGCAACAGATGAAAACCTGGCTCAGTGCAACCCTTCCACTTATATGGCAAAATACTTTTTTTTCCTAGAAACTTTCTATAAAAGTCAAACCATCCAATTTTTAACTGGAGGTTTTGGGCTCTTCAACACACCAGCGGAAAAATATGGCTTTGATTCTTACGATATTCTTAAATAAGCTGAGAGTTATGATCTGATAAAAGACACTTTCAGTGCAGAAATCCAGTTCTCCCTCTACTCCTACCAATATTGCATAACTTTTAATTGGCCTTGTGCTAGAGTTTCCCTATGTAGTACACCAGGACAAAAACTAGGACTTCTTAAAAAAGGCAGAGTCCTGGCAAATGCTGGAATCCTCTTAATCATGGCAGAGCACAGGGTACAGGTCAATTCTTTCTTATGTGATGTTTTTAATTATTGGTCCCACACACAAGGTACCTTGAAAAGGGAAACTCCCCCTCAGTCGCCACATTCAACCTGTCCAAATCCATGATATATAAAGCTTTTTGGAGCATCTGAACCCACAATAATGAGCAACTAATCTAGGCTGATCTAAGCTTCATTAACCAGAGGAATTATATGTAGATAACCCACAAGTCCATATATATTTTGAAGCATAATTTAGAGTGAGATCCCATCTGGAAGGTCTTGACTCCTATGCTGTTTATTATAATAAATCCTGGCTAAGTAGTTAAATGTAATAAAGCCCTCCCTCAAGGTGCAATTTTCACTATGATTCAATAAAAATAAACCTACAAATGCACGATCTCTTCTTTCATAGAGCCCATGAACATGTTTGTTTAATCATAAAACAAAGTGTCCTAGAGGGGTCAGAAATATAGGCAGGAAGTAACAAAATGAGATTCAACGTGGAAAAGGCAAGTTAATGTGTCTGAGGGAAAATAAATTGAAACGGGTATTCACCAGGAGGGAGGCACTTGCAAAACATTGAAGGTAAAAAAGCTCAATAAGACTAATAGAAAACTCAGAATTAGCAAAGAACTTATAGTAGAAAAGTGGTGGCAAAAGAGACCGATACACTTTATGAAACCGTATGAAAAAAACATCATTTCTCATATGCGAGAGGTGACAATTCTCTGTATAGCAGTGGTGTGACTGAGCTCAAACATCAATATTCATTTCTTGGCAACTCAGATAAAACGGAAAGTTGCTAACATGTCAGAGAAAGTACAGAGACCTTCCATAAATAAAGGACTGTGCAGCATGATCAAAAACACAGGTCCTGAGCTTTCTTCTACGGAAATCAATTTCAGTATTTCCATGGACTTAAAATGTTTAGCAAGATCAGCTAAATACCAATTAATGGCTGCTATGATTAACTGCAGGATGCAGGCACCAGGGAGACATCAGAATTACCCAGGTCAAGGACTGACTATGAGTGATCCC
>NW_009218505.1:13262-39133 GCF_000690835.1 Fulmarus glacialis | reverse complement strand
CTTCCTCTTCATCATCCACAGAAGGAAACAAGCTTAGATCTACAGGAGACTACGTGGTGGTCTGCAGTATGGAGTTGCACATGGTTCTTTGTCCAAGAAGGTATAACTGTGAGTCAGAATTTGGAAGAAAGCCAAAATAAATGTAGATTGAATATCAGAAAAAACATCCCTGCTCTGAAACCGAAGTCTAACCTCCCTGAAGACTTGGAAGAAAGTACCACCATCTGTTGGATCATTTAAAACAAAAGAGTATAACACACTACCAAATACACATTGTAGCAATTTAGATGATGGTTCTCTCTCCACATGTCTTATACTATACTTGTTGTTTACATTGTGACCTGATGCATTTACATTGTGGTACAAGCTGTGGCCATGCAGCTCCCTGCTTTGGCTGTACTGTCCATCAGCCTGCCTTGGACTTCCAAGGGCCAAGTAAATTCCCCCATGTTTTTCCTCAGTAAAATCATCGGGTCAAAGCCCCCTTCACACTCCTTCTGTCCATGGGTTTATCCATAGAGGGCACTTCCAGTAAGCTGCCAGTGTCTCCTTCCCAAACCGGCACGAATGGGATAAATGAATCAATCCCTCTCTGCTGAGGCATCTAGTAAGTGTGCCTCATTCACCAGTATAACATATGAGAAATTTCATATAAAAGAATGACAGGCCATATTTTGGACTCAGAGTGGTAGGAGTATGTGCATCCTGGACAGGCTAAAAGACTCTAGACTTCCACAAGCTGCTAGAAACAATCACATACTCTGACGCTAATTTAGATATTTGCATTTCATCTGAAACCACTTTAACTTGCTGCTTGATTTATGGGAAGATGCCTGTCTGAAAATGAAGAAAAATGTCTTTTCTTCCATCTTTCCTACAGTTGAGGGTTTTTTTACCTTATATAACCACTTTCTGCCTTGTCACCAGAAAGCAACAAATGACAAGACATAGCACTTACCAGAGCAGTGCACAAAAGGAGGAGCCACAGGATTAAAAGGCTGCTGTGTGGATACAGCAGCTTCATTAACATTTCCTCCTTCCTTTCTAAAAATTGAACAGGCATAGATAGAATTGAACTTCAAAAAAAGAAAGACAATTATTATTCTTTTTCCTCAGGTTCATCGTTTAGTTTTTCTCTCTGTATCTGCCCTCAGATCCCATTGATTTCTTAAACTTGACATCTTTCTGGGTTTCCTCGGGCTCTTTGGATTCAGTTGTAAAGAAATAAAGACAAAATTGCTAGAAACACTTCTGACTACTTTGGATGGATTCAGAAGTACCTCAAGCTTTGCTCTGTCCTTACAGATTTTGCCTGTCTGGTTTACAATGAAGAAATAACATAAATGATGACTCTAAGTGCCAACTGCTTGCTATCTAAAAATCCAACATTATTCCAGGAAAATAACGCATTATATTCTTTCTCCTATTTTACATGCTTTCCTCTTTTTAATCAGGAATGAGTAGGTTAAATAAGCATTTAAGTTACCTTGGTAGGGATGACCATAATTCATTGAACAGGAAGGTGGCAGTTCTGGTAATGACAAGAGTTTTTTTTTCATGTTCTTGGCAAATACGAGGCATAAATCACCATCCTCCTTGGGAAGATCTGTTTCATATTTTGAAGATTTTTATTCAGTCAGTTAAGAATTTCTAACTTTCAGATACCAATGATGCATTGTGAGAGTTTCAAATACCTACTTTTTTATAATCAATATTCTTTATGTTAAGAAATTCAAGGAAAAACCTCTGAGAAAGCTCTTTTTGATTTTTTTGATTACCAATCTGATTAGAAGGTTGCTGGTTTTGATTTTTTTTTTAAATGGAAACTGATTTATAGAGTAAACGGCAGTCAGCAAAGAAAGTAATGACACATAGAGCCTTTGAAAGAAAGCCCCTTTCATGCCCTACAAGTACATAGTCAAAATGAATAATTGGATGAAGAGCAGATGTCAAAACTAGAAACACCAAAGTCATGGCAGCAGGCAGAGAACAAAAGAGGTAGAGGTATTTTTAAAAGCATCAACCACTTTTGAGACAGCCACCTGCTAAGTAAGCTCCTGTCCCCCGATAGTTGAGACAATCCACACAAAGATTCCTGACCAGTTTCTGAAACAAAAACCAACAAAAGATGCAGAACTGCCATTAGCCATCCCTGATTGGAAGCAGATTGTGGCCCTGCTCTCCTTTCTCCCCTGTTGGATTTTGCATCTTCTGCTGTGAGGCAGCCCCTCTTGACCCCTTCTCTTCAGGACAGCTTTCATGAACTGGGAGACCTGTGCTTGTTCCCAGTACTCTGACTGCTGCACAGAGAGTTTTCAGTCCTTCTGGAATCCCTAAGTTTTTTAGTGGACACTGGGACCCTTGCATGGCAAATTTAAGCTACTGCCAACAGGCTTGCTTTTCACATTTACCTTTGATGCAATTCTATACCTATCGATACCTGCGGATAAAAGGTTGAAAACTGCTACAAAAGTGCATTTCAGTGCTCTCAACAGAGCACCCACCTCCCACCAGATTTACACAAATGTTTGGTTTAAAAATTTGGAAGCCAGCAAACACGGGAGTTGAGCCTGGCTATTCCGTTACTCCAGAGGCAAACAAAAGGAAGGAAGTGAACAAATCAGGGGGAGGGAGAGACAGATTAAGTTACCAGAGACTCTGACCCTGAAGGCTCAAGAAGTAAAGTCAGGGAAAGCAGAGGCACTAGTCAGTTGGAAATTCCTTTGAATTCCTTTAATCCCTTAGGTTAATTTAAAGGGAAATGATCTGACTGCTCTGCATCTGCTAGTGATTGAAGGCAAATAAGGAGCATTGTGTGATTTCCAGTTCAAGAAGTATATAGTACACACAGCTTTTATGAAAGCAAATACAGCAAATCTCAATTGACCTAGGCTGACTAATAAACCCTGAGATGCCTCTAACATATGGGAAGCTGATGCTGGTACAGACTCCCCACAATAAAAAAAAAAGAAAGAGAAAGAAAAGAAAAAAAATCCCAAACCCTCCAGGTTTCTAAAGTTAGGGAGGGAAAAAGGGGAAATAATTTATTGCAAGGAATATTTTTGGCTGAAACACTGTAGTCCCCAAATCATCCTTAATATTTAGTCTGCTATTATGTAGACAGAAAACAAAAGCCTAAAATCACACCCTATCGGGCCTCTCAGATTAAGCCTTTTGCTACATGTCTGTAACTGGAAACAGCCTTCCAAGGCTTGTTTATGTAATGACACCATACAATAAGAGCCTGGCTACACAGGAAAGCTTTATTGGGCCTTCTAATAAATATTATTAGAGTGTAGGGCTGGAAATGATCCCATTTGGGCTTGTAATGTGCAGTGATTAAGGGCTAGACTGTGTCTGTAAAGCAATAGCTTGGCCATGGGTGTCGATTAACACAAAAGCGTGCTTTCCCAAGACAACACTCGATGCCCCATCCTCTCCAGACTCACTACCCATTTCTCTATCATTCCCCTTACATCTCCACAGGCACCATGCATGGCAGCCCCCCAGCGATGAACCTCCCTCTTCCCCACTCTGCCCAGTCTGAAGAGGTTCATTTCCTAGGGCCTGGGGCTCAGGAAATCTCTGACTGAGATTAACCTTTATGCAAAGGGTCAGAGGAAAGACTTTTCTTGCCTCCTCACTATCTAAATCTGTATCAACACAAGGAAAAAAAAATGCATAGCTCTAAACTAGCAAACACTGCAGAGCAAGGATCAGCCAGTTGCCGGAGTACACATGTGGGTGTATGTAATCCTCGTAAATTATTTTTTAATGCTTGATAAAGAATATTAAACCGAGCTCATTTCACAAAAGATTTGACTCCTCCAGGTTGCCAGTTTTAGCTCAGTCCCCTGCAAACTTCTGAAATACACCAGGGCTGACTGCAAAAAGTCTGCTCCCCCCTCCTGCCTGACCGTCTCCTTGTTATTAGCTACATTTTCAGCCTGAGAAAATAGGCAGTTTCTTTTCCCAACTGTATTTAGTTACAAAAGTCTCTTCCTTCCACATTTATATATGTACACTCTACTCTCCCGTAGCACGCTTTGGACACCATCATTCAAATGCATCAACTCTGCACCCCAGCTGAGGCTGGACAGAGTTTGGCTCTGTCGCACAGCAGAAGAAATTTGAAAAAAAATTACATTTTAGTTAATTAATAATAACTTTGTCTACTTTCTCTATTTTCTATTGGTATGGCTCTTACAATGTTTGACAATTTGAAGAAAGCGAGATTTTATAACAGAGTTGTTCTGCAACAAGATTGCCTGGCCCCCTCTTCTAAATATATAATTTCTAATACTTTAAGCCAAGTGTTGAATTCTTGAGAACTTCTTCAGTTACTCCTGGGATAAATTTCTCCATTCCTTTCTTGCAAGTTGAATGATTTTGGCAAGAGAGTAAGAGTAATAGAAATAATAACACTAATAATAGGAAAAGGATTCATAATGTTAATTTTAAATGTTGCATTCCAAAACCTGCTGAATTTTTTTCCTGGGATTCCAAAAGCTGTACTAGTTCTTGGCAATGTTCAAAACTATCCCTTTACTCCTTCATGCTGCTTTGTTTCCTACAAATCTGCTGACAACATCTTTCCAAACTGTTCCAAAGGAAACAAAACCACATGTCTCCAAAGTTAAGCCTCTTTTAAAACCAGCTTCTAATTGTACAGCAAGATGATGTGCGGGGAGATACTTTGCTGAGATCATGTTGAAGCAAAAAGGAATTCACATTCAAAGGGAAAAAGCAACATAGAACTCCACAAAAATAATAGGAAAAAAGTGTGATTTGCACAGTTCTAAGTGCCAATAATGCTCCATAACGAGATTCTATCTTGTTATTGAGGTCAAAGGCATACTATAACTATCAGAAAAAATAATGAGATCTTTCTGTACTAGAAGGATCTTAAACTTTTTTCTTCAACAAACAAAATTCACCTCTTTGCAAAGCACCTGAATAGATGTGTTTTTCTGAAGGTTAATTAGTGTAATATACTGTCATATCAATTACAAGAGATAACTTACTAACATGGGAATAAAAATTTAAAGATATGCTTAGTACAGACTTCTGTCTAGAAATGTCGGGAAATGTATTTTCAGGAAGTACTCAATGAAAGGAGTGTGAATATGTGAAGAACAGAATGAAGCTTGAAATATCCCAATGACTATCTTGTCATTCTCTCTCTCTCTCTCTCTCTCTCTCTCTCTCTGTACTTGGAAACACTGAACATGGGGTCAGCAATGAGCCAGCTCCTGCAGGTGCATGAAATCAGAAACTAAGTATGTGGGGGGAGAGGAAAAAAAAGGAAGAAGAAAGAAAACAATAATTATGGCAGCATACCAAATTCCTCTCTCACGAGCAGATGGACACAGAGGAGGATGTGTTTTGCAACTGGACATTCTTTGGATGACAATGGGAAAAATCTGAAATTGCAACAGAGCTCAATACAAGCCAAACAAAGCAAGAGCAACTGGAAGATCTGTTACAGGCAACAAAGACTGCAATGTGTTCCTTTGTTATTTAAGTCGGTTGATAACAAAATGGAGTGGCACATGAAAAATTCAAAAAGAACTCAAATAGTTTTACTATTGCCAAAAGTCCATCCGGAAGGAAATATTTAAAAAAAAGAACAGGATCAATAGCCTGGAAAAAATGTCTGAATAAGCTGTGTGGCATGACTGACTCACGCAGTTATCAAGCTACTCTTCACCCATATTTTGTGATTGTAGTAGTCATTAGAAATCATAGAAAACGGTTAAGGAGGAAACATGGCTGTCTAGGCTTTGCTTGTTTGTAACCTTGGCCATGTGACCTAGCAAGGTGCTAACTTGTAAATCCTCTTCTTCATCTTTTTAATTCTATTCTGGATTTTAAAATTTGCCCACTAAACTGAAGACCTCTGCATCGTTGCTTTTGTGCATCATCTCTGTTATGGCAAACCAATTTCAAAATTCTGACATTTTTGTAAAGGGGAATATTTTCCCATCCTTGATTATTTGTGTGTCTCCTCCTTGCAGTTTGCACAACATATCTACATACATATTTCTTGAACAGCGGGCAGCTGGACACAAATATCTGCTACATACCCTTTTTACTCATAAAAGGTATTGCAAGGTCTGCTTCCCATGAAAGACTACCTGTCCTTTTCATATTCAGTATCATTTATATTCTTAAATGTTTGACTACATATGTATGCTGACGTTCATCTTCCTAGGAACACAGGTAAGTTTATAATGTTCTTCCTCTTCTGCCAGTTGTGTCAACTGCATATTTGAACAGTCATGATTGGGAAACATCTTCCTGGTCATAAATAAAACAGTGAAAAAAGGAAAAAAAAAAAAAAAAAAGGTGCCATGATCAAAACTCTGTTCCAAAAAACTGGAATAAGAATTTCCTCATTTTTGTATTACTTTCTGTTAATTATTTATTTATTCTTTACTAATTATTTATAGAACTTTACCAGAGATTCTATTATTTTATTTAATAGACCTATAATTATAAAAACATCTTTAAAAACATTGGTTTAAATTAGCTTCCTTCCAGTTCTGTGGAATAGCCCATGTTTCAAAAAATATGGAAAACCAGTTTTAATGGATCAGAGAGGTCACCAGCTAGCTTCTTTACAGCAATCTTGTTTTGAATACTTAAAAACTCTTAAAATAATTTAGACCTGGTGATTTAACTGTTTAACATACTTCAGAGTTATTTATAGAATGGGAAAAAATATCATCATCACCACTACTACCATGAGGTGTACAATACCTGTAAGAACAATATAAGAACATTTATTGAAAACTTCCTCTAGTTTATTACTGACAATCCCATCATTTCCATGTGATAAGGAATAAATACAATTTTTAGGTTTCATTTTGATCCTTGTAATCTTAAAACACACAGTTGGATTTTATTTCAGCTTTTGTTCAAATCATTTTTTCATAATTCCCTCTACTAGTTTCTGTGTATTTTGATTACTTTTTATATGTTCTTTGAATATTTAATGATCAACTCTAACTGATACTTTTACTTACCTCCTACTCGTTTGTAGCTTAAATAGTCCTGCTTTTTGTTTCAATGCCAGAAATGTAGTTTGGGAGCATGTAGTATGATATTTCTGTCACAGGATCCAGTTATCATTCATATTTTTCCTCTTTAAGACACACAGATACTTTACTTAAAATAAAAATATTGGCATTCAGTCATCATCTTGTTTGCACAACAGAAATGCAGCAACATTTAAAGAAGTACTGTTTTTAAAAGTCCATGATCTCTATCTGGTAAGGTGAAGACTAAGTTCCCTTATGTTGTATGCAACTATTTATAGGTTATCAAATTGTCACTAATAACTCTTAGACCTTTTTGGGATGCTTCTATTCTGGCAGCATGAGATCCTAGATGTCAATCAGACTGAATTTTCCATCCCAGTAATACAGGTTGATTTCTTCCTTCCGTAGCTAGATAAACAATTCAAATGCTGCCATCTTGTTCTTGAGTGCAATTTGGTGGCTTGTAGCATACCTCCTGGTGTCTGTTCTCCAGTGGTTTTTCACGACTTTGCTCCACAGCTATTCAGTATCACCTGTGACAAAACAAGCAATGCTATTTCTGACAGATATCTTGCCAATCCAGTTAGAGTGGCCAGACCCCGTGGTCCCTGCCTTGCAGACCTCTCCACCGAGTTTCAGAAACAACAGGACAAACTTTTTCTAAGTGCACATAGGTTATTCAGAATTCAGCTACTACAGTCACTCATTTTCAGTTTCATTTCTTCCTAGTTTCAGGTCTTCTTGATCTAGCACAATTTGTTTCTCTTACAACAAACATGAAGGATCATAAAACCTAGCTAAAACTCTTCTTCCCACATAATACCCTAAAAAATCAAACCCTTCTACTTCACATCTTATAACCAGCATCTAGTTTATTTCCTTTGACATCTGAACATGAAAAACCTCACTTATAGTAACTCGGACTTCCTTTTGTTTCTGCATCCTTCAGTATAATATGTTGTCTGTAATTCATAATTTTATTAAGAAGGAATGAAACTTTGTCTGGCCCAAGACTAAATTATCCATTTAATTTAACACTTTAAGCTATGTTGAAATGAAAAATACCGTAACAATTCCTTTAATGAAAAACTTTGTAGTATTTAAAGTAAAAATATTGGCACTTCTGAAATAAATTCTTTCATTTGGAAAAAGTCTTCCAAAATGAATTCAACCTTAATAATTAACTAATTTATTATTCCATCCCTACTCCTTGATATAATTATTACCACTGGAGAAATATTCACATGTATTCTAATACTATATACTTAATACCAAATAAAAATATTGGCAAAAATTAGTGGCTAAAATACCACAGCAACAGATGCCTTACAATATAAAGACACTTGCAGCTAGGTACACTTTTTGCTGAAACTTACAGCCATATTTTAATTGCCAGCAAGTAGTAAGAACAGAGTTCACAGAAGTCAGCATTGTAACCAAATGTACTGGGATCATGGCTGTGAAGAGAATGTGGTACCAGCCATGGCATAGCATGGCCATTCTCACATTTGCTTGCTACAGCCAGGAAATAGATAAGAAATTGATTAGAAATAACAAAAAAAAAAAAAAAGCTACAACTAAGTACAATACTATCGTTGGGACACTCTATGACTTCTCTGTTTTAACTTCACTCCTGTTGCTCATCTCTACAAAAGCAAATCAAGTGATTATCAAGTTTTACAAATCCCCCCAATACACAGCTGCCCTACTTATCATAGCACTGGTTGCAGTCACATCTTGACATTTCATGATGTGAACAAGCCATCTATCATGTATTGGCAGGGAGGAACTAGTGGTGAACAACCACTAGAAAACAGAGAGTCTTGGCTTTTTAATGAAGGACTCTTGCATCAACAAAGCATGAACTTACCCAGACTGAAAAAGAATACCTTACAATAGTGTTTGCATGTAAAAAAGATTTTGCAGTGTCCCTAAGGACAGATAATTATTTGCACAAAGACTAATGACAAATTCTTAGAAAGAACCTCCAAAATGGTTATTCAATAGCATATGCAATTGAAGTGAATGTGGTATAACAAAGGACCTGAATGCTAACAATACTGCCAAGAATGCCTCTAAAGAGATCAAAAGTGACAATGAGGCTCAGAGCAAGGGTGAAGGAGTCAGAGGCTCAGATGGTATTTTCATTAATCCTTCCATCAAGGGTCAAAGGATCAGGCCGGGACAGATTCATCCTACAGATGAAAGTAGGGCTGCACAGATGGTTCACCAGGAGGGCTTCAGTTTCCTTGATTTTGGGAAGATGCTCCATAAGCCATTGGTGGAGAGTGGTTTCTATGTCATGAAAAGTAACAAGTAACTAGCCAAGTAACTAGGATAGGATGATGATAGGATGAGAGGAAATGGCCTCAAGTTGCGCCAAGGGAGGTTTAGACTGGACATTAGGAAAAATTTCTTTACTGAAAGAGTGGTCAGGCCTTGGAACAGGCTGCCCAGGGAAGTGGTTGAGTCACCATCCCTGGAAGTATTTAAAAGAGGTGTAGATGAGGTGCTTAGGGACCTGGTTTAGTGGGCATGGTGGTGTTGGGTTGATGGTTGGACTCGATGATCCTAGAGGTCTTTTCCAACCTTAATGATTCTATGATTCTATGATTCTATGAAAAGGGTTTACACATCTTTGCATGACATTCACTAGCTTTACAGAAAACGCTCTTCAGCTACGACCAACTGGGAACAAGAAAATGCAACAATAAAGTCCCTTAATGCAAGAAGGATAAAGTTATTTGTAGCAGCATCATAGAAACGAAATAAGTTCAGAGAACCGACTTACTGTTATATATTTGTGATTTCTGTGCACCAATACAAGAAGATTGGGAAACAGTCAAGAAGAGATGTAAGTATTAATTCAATATGAAAGCTGTGATTTAACTGACCTAACAGACTTTTGTTAGGAAGAGTGATGTGATTAGAAGGAAAGATTTAGAAAATGTTGATATGTATCTCTACGTGTATCTCTACAATGCCCTAGCATTGGGGGAACACAGACCTTTGTTTAAGGCAGAACACAGGAGCCCAACAATCAACACATTCAGATGAATGAATTGCAGGATTTCAAAAAAGGCATAGAAATTAAGGCAATTATGAAAGAAAAGATCACAGATTATCTTAAAAATTAAAGACTTCTAATCATGTAGTCATGACGTGTTTCACCCTTCTGGGTTCTCAGGGAAGCGGCATCATCAGGGATCTTCAAGAAATCACAGAAGACAGAAAAAGCACAAGTAAACTGGCAAAAGCACATCTGGGTAACTTTAGAAAGAAAAAGAAGTTACAGAAAATTTTAGTGCAGACATGTAGCTTCAGTCTGGAGAAAAAAATACTGAACCAGCCAGATATTTGCCAACATCATCAGAAAATACCATCCAAAAAAAAAAAGAAGAAAAAAAAGAAAAAAAAAGAAAAATTGATGAACAGTCAGCAAGGATTTGTCAGGAACAAATTATGTCAAACCAATCTAATTTCTTTCTGTGACAGAATAACATACCTTATGGTTACAGCAGAAGCAGAAAATGTCATCTTTTTAATTAAGTAAGGCCTTTGACTCTGTCTCATATAACATGCTCGTAAGCAAGCTAGCAAAACACGTAGAAATTAAATTGTTTAACATAGATGCAAAAATTATTAGAAAGCTGTATTCAGACAGCAGTTTTTCTCTATCTTAAAGAAGGAATTTACCAAAGCTGAAGGGGTGTGTGTGTGTGTGTGTGTGTATATATATATATATATATTCTGGTCCTGTAATATCAAAATTTTTATTAATGATTTAGATGAGAAAGCATGCCTATTAAATTTACCATATACTAAGCAAGCTGGTAGGGGCTGCAAATACTCTTAAGGGCAGGATTGAAATTTGAAAGGATCCTCACAAACTGAATGAAAGAAAAAGAGAAAGAGGGATGCAAAAAAGCAAGGAAGGTTTAGAAGGGTTAAGTAGGAATAGTCAACCGAATAAAGAAAGAATGAAAAGCCTCCTGGGCAACAGTCCTACTGCCTAGTCTGGAGGCTATAGTGAAATCATAAGGTGAACTTCAGTCAATAAAGTTGCAAAAAAAGCCAAGCATAATTTGGAGATACACGACAGGAATATAATTTATAACTACAGAATTAGTCCCTCACCTTCCACCTCCTCGGCATTACCGATGCACAGTGTAACATGATCAGTTTTAGGCAACACAGATTCACAGAATAATTTAGACTGGAAAGGACCTCTCAAGGTTATTCAAGCCAAACATTTTACTCAAAGCAACACTAGCTTCCAGCTAGGTCAGATTGCTTAAGATCCTGATCAGATGAGTGTTGAAAATCTCTAAGGATGGAGGTTTCAGAGCCTCTTAGAGCCCCTGTTTCAGTGATTGACCACTCTCACTCCTGGTATTCAGTTAAAATTTCCATTGTTGCAACCTGTGACCATTGCCTCACATCTTTTCATTGGGCACCTTAGAATAATTTGGGTCTGTCTTCTCTATACAGTGTTAGGTCATTGAAGACAGGAACTGGTTCCCTCCAGCCGTCTCTTCTCCGAGCTAAACAAAACCAGCTCCCTCAGCCTCCCCTTACAGATGTGTGTGTATGTTGGGGGTGGGGAGTGGGGGGGTGGAAGCAAGCAAATCCACAAAAAGACCTTAAAGGAAAAATGTTAAAAAGTCCAGCGGAGAGCAATTGAAAATAATCAGATGTTTAGAAAACATGACCTGTGGGGAAAGATTAAAATAACTGGCATTGCTTAGCTCAAAGAAGATGAAACTGATAGGGGAACATGGTAGCAGTGTTCAAATACATAAAAAAGACGTGGAGAAAGGAAGAGCAGAATACCTTGTTCTCCACATCAGTGGTGGTTAGAACAAGAGGCAATGGACTTAAGTTGCATAAGGGAGCATAAGATCTGATTAGGAAAAAATTCCTAAGGGTAAGGAAGGTGAAGTACCAGAACAGATTGCCTGGGGAGACTGTCAAATATACATCACTAGAGAGTTTTCGAAACAGATTGGTATAGTTGTCCTGACATGGGGCAATGAACAGGGTGGTATTCAAGTCTATTTTCTATGCTTTTGTGTACACAGCTGACTGAAGAACAGTTTTGCAGCCCAGAAATATGGCAACTGAACAAGAATAAAGGATCCTCAATCTGATAAAAAGCATTAATCAAAGCAAGTGTGTGCTGGTTTCAAGGCAGGAACTAGAAATAATTTGAGGGGAAATAAAACATCAAGGTTTAGTTTCTATCTTTATAAACAATACAGTGCATTTATGATGAAGGTCTCACCTCCATTATTCTGTCAGAACTGGCAGATACTATAGGAGGAGCTGCTTCTGCTTCCTCAGTACACTGATGTTATTAAGATGAAATGAGTGTACAGAAGAGTATCATATATATGTGTGTGTGCGTATTGGAGAGAGAGATATATTTCACTGAGAATAGAAACTCCCTCAGAAAAGAAGCCAAATCCATTCTGGAGTAGAAGCCTGTAATTGGAATGCTGCAGATTCTGTACAGGGGCCAAACATGATCAAAGACATCAGCCAACTAGGGAGCAATTAAGATTCATGTGGAAAACTGTGAAAAAAGCAGAAATTCAGTCACCTCACCCTGCCGTGTTACCAACCAACTGAAGAGAAAAAATTCCCGCAAAAGTAAGAGTTAAACTTGCTGGGATTCTATTAAAGCCATAGGAGATTTTAATAGGTTAGTACATCACTTGCACATATGGCAGATGTGTAAGACTTACATCTACCTCCAGGACTACCTAGCAGAAACACATGGAAATGGCAGAGATGGAAGGACTAACAAGACCAAAAAAAAGGCACGGGGAGAGGGAGTGAAAGAGAGGTGAAGAGAGAGAGAGATACATGACTAGAACTACAATCCAGATACCTTAAAAAACTTAACAAACTATTTCCTTCTGAACACATCTGTATGTTCAGAAGACAATGTCGTGTTCTGAGCAGATCACTCTTGGTTAGACATATGTATTTCAGCAAACCCACACCTGCATTTATCCAGGACAAACACATGGCAGGAACTGATGTTACAGTGGACACTGACTTCTCAATTTGCAGAGAATTATTCACAACCTCGGGGAAGAAAAAGAACAATAAAAACCAGAGGTATAAGAACAGCTTCCTGAAACATCACCACTTCAGCAGAACTAGAAGCAAGGGATCTCTTGCCATGACAGGAGTTATACTTGCCCCATCTGCAATGTCCATTGAGTGCTTTACTCAATAATGTGCATTACAATAGTCTCCCAAAATCCCAAGGAAAACATCTCCTTTCTCAGAAAGGATTACTTAGCAACACATTTTTATAAAATGCAGGCTAAAATATGCATGGGTGTCTTTCATCACACATACATGGATAAGATTCAATACATGTTTAACAGACACCCACAGATGGCCTTCACCCGAACTGTAAGGACTTGGAGCTGTCCCCTGCTCACCAGTCATTGCTGAGAAGAGAGGCATCTCAGCCTTCACACCAAATCTGTGCCCTGTGCAAGCACTATTTAGAGATGAAGTTTTCAAAGTTTGTCAAGGCCATAACACCCCGCTCAGCATGTAAAACTCCGCACGTTTTCAAGAATTTTATCTTTCAGAGTTATGAGAGTCACGGTACAGCAATAAACAGCCATTCAAATTTTTTTCTTCATGTACCAACATTAGGCAATTATAAACACCTAATGTTAAAGTAATTGTTTCCCTTTGTTAGGCAGTTTCAACTGAAGTCCCAGTGAAAAACAAAAAAACAAAAACAAAAACAAAAAACTGCTTGTCTTTTTGTCCTGAGACAAAACATTACAACAATCATTTTTTAATTTTTTTTTTCCTTCACAGAAAGAATCATACCAAAGGAGTGCAACATTACTTCTGTCACAGTAGAGAGGATTTATTGATTATTCATTTTAGACAGATACTTCTTGGTCATCTACACTAACTTAAAAACCTAAGAATTGTGCATTTTAACACAGTTATTTGGGTTAGAACAAGGTAGTGACATACAACCTCTATTTAAAGTGTATGTTAAAAAAAAGTATAAACACCAGAATTTGGTGCGTCTCAGGTTCAGCTATTCAAATTTTCGTAACAGGAGCACTGTGTCAGCCACTGACACAGTTTGTTGTTTTAAAAAATGTGTTTGTATTTTTCCAAGTTTTGGGAAAAACCAAAACAATTCTAGTTGCTTAACAAACATCATGTTGTCTCACATTGATCACACAGTGTTAAAACATGTTTTCGAAGTGCTGCTATATGCTTCAAGGTAAGGTGCCATTGCTGTTTTCCCCCATTGCCCTCTCTCTTCTACATCTGGTAAATATGACCATTCCAATCCACTGAATCCTACAATTCTTACACTCTTAGTTTCTAATATAATTTACTCAACTGAATAAAAAAGTAGGATTATTCTTAGGTTCCTGGATGGGAAATACTGCCTTGAGTTTCAACTAGAAAAGTCAAGCCTCTGTTTTCTTGTCCACATTCTCCTGATGGCATGAAATGGTTTCCATGTTGCATTTCAGAGACTGTAAGGGAGAGAGATCACAGCACAACTGGAAAAAAAATGCTTTGGGACTCTTCTGTATTTAAACTGATACATAAAAACAGCATAGGAAATTACGTAATTAATGTACTCGGTCCTCTTACACCTTTAAATTATGCTTATTGTTTTAGGTGTAGTAAATATACTTACTTTTTTGTTGTTTATAATTGGACTTAAAATTATGACAAAATATAATTTTCAATTACTTGACTTAAAAAGATTTATTAAACCACAATGATTTTTACTTTCAGTTTGTCCCCTAATTTTAACACACTTCTTGGGGGAGCTGGAAAAAAACCCTAAAGATCCAAGTAAAATACCGTGAAAACCCAAATAGAGTAAATAAATTTATATACTTATTCTGAATGACTAATGGGACAAGAAAAGTTAGATACCGTAAAAAGCAAGAAATAAGGTAGACAAAGGTGGTATGTGTAACATGACAATGGTTAAAACAAAGAAGTTACACCGTAACTTCTGGTTAGTGGAGCAGAACCTCGGTAGAGGTCAATCAGGCAGCAGGGCATTAAGAAGCTGTTGATCAAAGGAGCATGAAGGTGTTGCATGCCAGTATACTCATTCTAGATATGGACTCATGTGAGAGGATCTGGTGTTTTGTACTCTTGGTTGAGTTACGTTGCACCTCGTTAATGGTGTATCTATTCCATTTTATTTTCCTCAGCAAAACACTGAAAATGAGACATGAAAGCATGATCTTCATTTGCATGGAAAAAAAAGAAACAGAACATGCCAAGATTATGAGCTCTTCTGCAGTAAAAATGCATTGAATGCCATGTATCTTCCATAAAGTTTGCAAAGGTAAATGTTCTGTTTAAGCAGGCATGTAACAATGTGTTGTTGAGAGCAGATATTTGCATTTGACGGTAATGCGTTAAGGTCTACAGCCAGTGTATTTTGTTGTTATTATAAAGAGGAGTCTCGGTATCAGGAAACTGAAATTTCTGGACACAGTGAAGAGTACAGGTAGTTGGCAACATACTATTTTTTTTCCGCTGTGGAACTTCAGCTAACAATAGCAAAAAAATGTGCCAGATTTTGATAATGTTTATTCCTGTATAAATTTGGAAGGTTGCTTGGTCTAGGTTTTCAATTCCACAGGTGACTCATCAGGGTTACAATACATTTAAGCTCCAATTAATTTGCATAAAATAAACATTTAAGAGTTACTAACAGGGTGAAATATTTTCATAGACTATTATTAATTCATGAAATCATTAAAAGACTTTCATGTGTTTTCAAGAACCATTATTATTTCAATCCTAATGAAGACCATGCAAGGTCTTTTGAATGCCTTTTGCCTTGAAAATAAACTTAAGTTAGCCAAAAATAGTAAGAAAATAAAAAAGGAAAGTATTTTCTTTCCCTTAAAAAACCCCAAAAACACCAAACAAAGGTTTCCTGCAGTTTCCCAGCAAAAGGGCCCTGACTGTAGGACCTCTTTGGTTTTTGGCATGAGTGTGGTCTCATCCATTTTCAACAGCCAGTAAAATAATGAGTTCATTGTTATGGAAATAAGCTCATTGCTGGTAATATGCTCTGACTCCTGTTCACTTTGCAGAATACATCTTAAATTTTAAAAAAGGCTTTAACTATAAGAAGGAAAAAAATAGATGATAAATTAGCAACAGTTTCATCAGATTTTTGATCTAGTGACCTCATATAAAAATGGAGTTTTAAAGCGTGCCTAAGATGCGGAAATCGAACAGATTGCTAAAAATTTTTGTTATTAAGATGATTGATTCAGGCATCTTATACCCCTGTATAGATTCATTAATTCCTGCTTTATACTATCATTTTCAGGTCATGTGAGGCATTTCTATGTAACTTTTCTTCCTACATAGGGAGACAGAGTTGATTTCTGGATTTCATCTACACTAAATTCAAAGGCGTGAATAAGATCCACTCCTGACAAGCAACCCCTTTCTCTCTGCTCTAAACAGCCCATGACAGGCTATCCTCACAGAAGGCAGAAGCGGCTGGAGAAGTTCTTTTCAGCTGAATCTTTCTGATCAGTTTCACCTGAGATGGGAGTGTGATTGACATTGCGAAGACAGTTGCGAAGTGCTAGGGAATCCTATGCCAGCAGATTGCAGAGAGTGAGATGAGAATAAAAGATTCGGTACCAAGTTGGCATCACGTCTGATCAAAAATCCATGAAAAGACATCCTAACATGAACATCTTATCTGGTTATACACTAACTTTTCAACCGACAGTTAGTACTTGCCATTTTTTTATCTAGCAGTATTCTGGCTCTGTTCTATTGGCTTTTTTCCTAGTAGCCTAGCAAATTTATTGGCAATAATATTAATTAAAGATATAGTCAATGAATTAGATTAATTCATTTTCAGAGGGCCAAGAATAAACTTACTAGTCATCTAAATAGTCATCCAACTTGAAGAACCCATGAACTTTGTGCAAAATATAACTTCGGTTTCCCAGTCTGGGAAATGGATCCACATAGCACAACTAGGTCATTTTAGTATGATGAGAAAAAACCAAACCTCACCCTGTGGAGATAATAGAAAAATTCACCAGAGAGAGACAATGAAGGCCCATTTCATTTGTAAATATACATATAACAAGCTCAGAATACCTATTTAAAGTATTTTGAGTTAAAACTACTGAATTTTACCTAAATACGTCAGACTGAATTTGAGCCCACTATAATTCCTCAAAAACCAAGTTACATTGCACGGAATTAGTTTTACACATTGCTTGTCGTTTGAAATGTGAGAGACTTTAATATATGCATGCTTTTTCTTTCTTGAAATTAACCTTTTTTTCTTTTCCATAGATACCTCAGTCTTGCTGTGACAGTTGTCTGGGAACAGTCAAGTTTGCAGTAACAGGGTACATCAACAAGACATAAAATGCTTTGGCCTTGTTCCACCAGCTCTGCAGACTGGGCTGTGACAGCTGCAGAGAAATGGCTGGTGGGGTGCTTCAGCCTTCCAAAATGCTGGGATTTTCATGCTGATGGGGGTCTTCCGTTTGGTTGGTTGGTTCTGCTTTTCTCTCAAGTAATGACGGCTGGTGCATGGGGAAAATGTAAGAGGGAAAATCCCAACACTACATTCCCGGGGTCTGTAAAATGCCCACCTAGGAAACTACAAGACTTCAGAGTCTGTCAAGGGCTTAGGGAATAAAAAGTAATTTGATTACAGGTGCTCAAGTAGCATTCATTT
The DNA here is from genome assembly GCF_000690835.1 of Fulmarus glacialis. Classification (NCBI taxonomy): domain Eukaryota; kingdom Metazoa; phylum Chordata; class Aves; order Procellariiformes; family Procellariidae; genus Fulmarus; species Fulmarus glacialis. The sequence continues at coordinate 21,328 of NW_009218505.1, read as the reverse complement.
TATTCTTATTAGCTGAGAAATGTCTCTAGGGATTGCATGCTAATCTTCTCAAAAGCAGATAAATGGCTCTATTAAAAGCAGTGTACTTTGTTCATAGCTCTGTAGCATCAGACCATTTTATGAACCCAGGGAAACTGTAAGTAGAAAATAAGATGGAGGAAACGTCTTCCTCAAACCTTGTATAGATGACTATATTTGTCTTTGGTGATTTGTAATCCTTGAAAGAAGTTTATACATAGAAAGAATATTGAGGAATAGTGGCAATATGTTTCCATTTATTTGCTTTAAGGGTCAGACATACTGAAAAATGCAATATGAAGCATCTCTATTTTTTAAGATTAAAGGGAATTAGAAACTTGAGCCTATACTTTATTGTTTGATTTATGCTCTCCAAAATGAAAAAAAAAAAAAAAAAGAGAAAGAAAGGAAGGGAAAAAAAAAAGCTAGAATGCTAATTCAAAACTCAAATTGTCTATAAATGAAAAAAATTCTACTTCCTTGTAGTTACGTGTGGTGAATTGCATAATTTAGATTTTCTCTAATCAACCAAACTAACTTTTTTCAGGTTTTTAAAGTTAAAATATTTTGAAAAGAAACTTAGGAAAAATATAGGCACAATTTTGTAACAATGTGCAGTATACAAATGCCATATGCTGCATAGCAGTAGACAAAGTACAACATATTTTGAATACAGAGCACTGACTCTTCAGTACATTTGCACTTAAGGATTGCACTGAACTTAGATAACAAGGGATGAGTCTCTGGTCAATGGAGTGCCTTTAGACATGTGTGTGCAACTTCCATGAAAATTAATGGAAACAAAGCATAGACATCTAAAGCTAAAACTAGGTTTTAAAGGCCAGATGTAAATCTCATTGAAGTCAGTGGAAGTCTTGACTTAAATGGCTTTGGATCAATGCCAAGAGTTTACTTTGTAAACGTTTCTCCAAGCTATGTTCAGGGTACAAAATGAGCATTTCCATACTATTGTTTGTAATAAAAAATTACAAAGGTAAACTGAGAAGTTATCATTATTGAGATGCAAGCGGCTTTGCATGGAATTTCCTTTCCTTTAAGGAAAATACAGGCTTGGTTCTGCAGAAAATGTCATTTCATTAGTTTCAAATACCAGTTACAAAACACTATCTGATGGCTGAAGAAACTGAGCCAAGAACATAGATCAAGGAGAGATCTGTTGAAGCTGTTATTTCACAGACTCACAAGATGGTAAGTGGAGGAATGCCAAAACCACAAAGCTGCAATCAGGCTATGAACTTCTCTGAAGTTCAAGGTCACTTTGGCTGGGAGGTTCAACTAATCCCAGCCCTGCAAGTAGCTCATTTGTTTCTCACACAACATTTGGAGGTCTAGCCCAAGCAATTAGGTTTTAGGGACCTAATTGTAAGCACAATGTACATTGGTCCTTGTGTGCCAGCACGGCTCGAGCACAGCGACCAAAAGTGTGTGGCTACCCCCGCACGTCTTGTGTGTCTGTGGATGGTTGTGATTACATGTGTCAGCACAGCTGCATATTCTTTTTTTAAATACTTCCCTGTCTGCTGCCAGTGACTGTAAATTTAATGAGAACACCTGCTGCCCTCTTGCCTAGTTAATTCATAGTGATCTGCCTGAACTAAAGGAAATTTCAGAAAAGCCTCTGTTCTTCAGTAATAAATTACCAGTCTATATCATGGCCTAAAGGGCCTTTGATTCATGTAATATTACACTTACACTAAGCTCTGCTGGCAGCAGGGACATTTAGTTTCCCTAAGTAGACTGGGGGGAAGGGGAAAGAGGCAGGAGGGAAGGGAGAGGAAGGGAAGGGAAGTGGCTGGTGAGATTAAATAAAACGAGAAGATCAATTGCCTGAATATTGACAGCTGAGGGAAGTCTTTGTCCTTGACCTCTTACCCTGAGGCATTTATTCACTACGGGTAAAAGCACTGGCTACTGAAAATTCACAATCTCCTTTGGCAAGCTACAGTGTGGGACATTTAAAAATCTTTTTCTCAAAGGAAAATGTAATGATTTCTTTAGTCTGAATTTCAAATTTAACTCACATTTATCAATAAAATGAACATCATTCTAGTTAGATAGTAACATTGTAAACTGAAAGCAGTAATGCCTGCACCAATTATCATTTTATGCATTTCCTTAAAACAGAAACAATAAATCAGGAAGCTTCTAAGAAAATAAGTCTGGAATAAACAATTTATTGGAGTGGAGGAAGAAAGGCAGCTGAAGTGAATATAAAATAAACAACATTGCAAAGGGGAATAGATCAATTATATTCCCCTGGAAAAGCATGTGGTGTGAATGAAAAGTTACAGCCACATTAAAAAAACCTGAAACCCAAAACATAAGCAGTATCCAAAAAAATATTTATGTGAAAGTAGAAACTGTGGAAGTGCAAAGCATTACAAATAGAGTATTGTATATCCCACAGTTTCTGACTCCCTCAAAATTTGTCTTTGAGGCATTGGGAAGTTCTGACTTCCACAATTTTAATGACTAATTCATGTCGGATACATAAGGCATTTTGTTACATAACTGGTAGGTAAACTACAGCTCCCATACGCTTTACTCACAACGAGTAGTATCTCCACACCTGGTAACTAAATACATGCGCATATGCCTTAACTCTAAACATATGCAGAAGGATTTTCAGGACTGACTGGAGCCCAGCTGAGTGAACTGAAACAAACACTAAGTATGGAACTACGCCAGGTACAGAAAAGTGGTAGAAACAGAGACAAATTAAAATAAAAATGTGTAAAAAGAAGCAGTAGGAATATCATTCAATGACTCGCTTTTAATTGCCTCAGGCTCATATTTTATGCACTACAAACATCCATCATAAAATAAATCCAAAGCAGCATTTTATCCTTTGAACACATTCGTAATCCTAAATTAATCATATAGTTAGATGATGTTACATTGTATGCAGCTTGAAAGAGATCTGAACATAAACTTCATGCCTGTTTCTAACATCTGTTTTCAAGCATCTTTCTATAATAATAAGGTTTAAAAGTTTTCCTGAATAAAAGTCAAGTTTCTCACTTTTGGCATTATAAGAACCAAAAAATAGCATGAAACTCACAATTACATCACAAGAATTGGCAGCACCACAACTTTTTTACCTTCCGTTGTTCATAGGTGCTTACGTTATTATAATGCAGGAATAAAACGTTACCAGTCTGGGCTGGTAACATGCCAAATCTACTTCGCACTCAGAACACAGAGGTGCAAACATCCATAGCAGAACATCATCTCATTTTTCATAGCACTCAGACATCTCATTCTCTTGACACAGAACGGCGTGTGTTGTGTGCATACACAGAATAAAATGCACATAAATATTGTGAGATTTTCAAGCTACTCTAAACCATGCCTTGCACCAGTCCCAAACTTAAGACACTGACAATTTCTTTTTTTTAAGAGGTCTGGTATTTTTCTTTTTAATGAGGCTTGCTGGAGGATTGGCTCTTTTTTCAAACCAGTAGTGAGAGGCCATTGCACATAGCCATGGGAGGGTGAGAGAGTTCAGACACGTCCTATCGTCACCACCCAGAAGAGTGTAATGAAATTACAGGAGTGGGTGTGTAATGGGTAATTAGAAAGCGCAGTAAATGTAATCCAGTGCCCACAGATACTATCATGCACAGGATCATAAGTAGATGAGGGTCTAACCATTAAAAATCTTCCTGTTACTTCAAGTAAAAGACTGAAAACCCTCTTTTCCTTGTTTCAGGTACCAGTAGCAGCTTTGAGTGTCCTTGGCCCCTTTTGCACGGGCAAGTGAATTGTCACACACACTTCTCAACTGATACGACATCAGATCCCTTTCACTTGTATTGCACCAATATGCTCACTGATTTTAATGGGAACATTTTTAAAGTAAACTGAGAATGCAAGTATCAATACTTGTGTCGTAGACAGCAAAATGTGACTACAAACACAGATAAGGATGTTACCTGTGTTGATAGTTGTACCCATTCGTCCACCTATAACAATCACATGTGGAAAACAACCACCCAGACACGCAAAGACGAAATGTTAGGTAGATCAGATCTTGGAGCAGATACCAGCTTCCACAAAACATGTGGAACAGCTTGAAAAAAAGTGCTATGCCCTCTTCTCTTTACACTGACTTCTCCTATTATATCACATCTGTTCAGCATCTTGTTTTGTAATCATTCTTATAGTATGGACGCAGTATACCAATGTCTGTGTTCTTTTATTTGGCTTAGTGATACTTACTACCTAGGTGAAGCTTATCTGTGCAGGAGATGATGGTTTTATTGAGGCCATATCAAGACTTTCTCCCTTTTTGTCCAAGTTGGCTTTCTTCAGCACATTGCCCTATATGCAGCTGAATCCCTGGCTGGAAGGCAGTCCACATGTGACAAACGTCTCTCCAGAGTGAATGTCCTATTGCAAGGCTACAGCAATGTTTATGAGAATGATATAACACAGGGACTCTTATGAGAGAGTGAACATTTAAAGAAATTTAGATCTCTCTTTGCTGTCACTGCGGTTTCCTTATTGTGTTCATCATACAGCACAGGTTTTACATAGTAGTATTTTCCAAAGCGCTAAACCTCTGGCATTTTTTCTTTTAAATAAAACATATTGGAATAGCTGTCACAAAGTCACCAACCCCAGCCTAATCTGCTTTCTGTACACAGACAGTCCTTTCTCATTGTTCCTAGGTTACTAGATTTTATGCATACACTTTTTCTTCTTGAATGAATACAGTCCCCAAAAGACTAGGTAGCCACACACTCTGTAATTCCACCCAGATAACAGATTGCAGAATTTATAGCTTGGCTCCTGCATGGTACAAAGTCAGACGGTGCATATAGAGTTGGGCTGAAAACTTGAGATTCTCAAGAGACATCTAGTCTGGCTGACTCCATTAGAGAAACTCCCTTTAAATATGTAATAAACTCATTCAGATCATGTTAAAGGTATCTGAACCCATTAAAATTTTGCCTTGACTGCTGGATGAAGTCTGATTTCTGCATTCCCAGTCATAGGTTTCTATGATTTTATCCCCACTTTCTTAAAATGTTTTACTGGGAACTTGACTGACATTCAGTCCCTTCCTACAGCACTCAAAAACAGTGGTAGCTGCGTTGCATTTTACACAACTGCCATCATTCTCTCAAACTGGAACTCTGGAAACCATTAATTAAGTAATCAAATTAGAATCTAGAAACCAAGAATTAGTCACAGTACCTAAACAGTAAGCCAATTAATAGGAACTTACTACAAAGAAACAAAAGAACACTAAAACAAATGATATACAAAAGCAAAACACTCATTAGGAAAACATCATATCAACATCAGCATGTATTTACTACACATGGAAACACACAAAGGATATCCTTGTTGCAATACATCGCAAAGGTTACTTCCCATTCAGAGGAAAATAAAAAGATCAGCTGCCCTTCCACAATATTCCTCTTCTACTAACACATTAAATACAAACCTCACTTCCCAGAGGTTTCAAGAAGTGGAACCTATCCCTCTCTAAAGGAATTAAAAGAACCAGCTTTTCAGATCATTCAGTTAAAGTGAAAAAATATCTCGAAACATAGAAATGACGTGAAAGAGTTCAACCTCAAACTTTTCAGCGTGGGAACTCAGTCTTCAGGGGACTAAAACTGACTTAACGTTTTTTGCCACACTGGGTTTCCGCGTGAAACCAACAATCATGCGCACATACGCGCACACACACACATATGTACACAAATTCCATTTCTCTTTCTGATGGAAACTGCCCTCTTATGATGTATGTTCTGTTTACATCAGAAGGACTGATGTATATAGCAATTGTGTTCTGTAGCACCGGACAGGCTCTGACTTCATTTTTCAAGGTACTTCACAGACACACAGGGGTATAACTCCCGATTTGAAAAAACCTATAGTCAAAACAAAATGGGTCATACCGCCTTCCCCCTTGAACCGCCACTGGCGTCTCTCCAAAGCATACATTCCCACTCTGAAAATTTACGCTGTAAGTTGCTATGTAAACCAATCCTGTCATGTAAATTGTTGCAGTGTGTACTTCCTGCATTTGTGGACTCTTTGCTCTTAGAGATGTAAGCAACACTCAGCCATCCGGAAGAAGTTAATAGCTGAAGGGCTCCTCAGCAGTCCAGAGAAAAGGGATATGGCATAGCTCTCTGCAAAGAAAATCATACATCTACTGGAGAATCAAAAATCCTCATTGATCCTTCTAGTTAACAGTACAAGTCTTTATTCCGTGTCCTTCCATCTTTTCCTAATATTTTCTGCCAGAATAAGAATATGCATCCACTACCTTTTGTTTAATTTAGAAGACTATTTATAAAATTAAACTTTAAAAAATTGAACTTAAAAATTTGAAAATTTATAAATTGTCTTTTAAATTTTTCCCGTTTTAATTTTTTAAGTAATTTCCACAGACCAGGGTTTTGACCTAAAACAAAAGTCAAAATAGTCAACTAGTGTGGGTGGGGGTTTTGCTGTTAATTTTTCAACCCTTGCATTAATCACCAAATAATTTGGAACAGAATCTGCCAGCTGCATGATCTGATCAAACAGCATTGCTTGGGAAAAAATGATAGATGGTTGCTTGCATCAGCAATCGAAGAGCTTTGACTTTTTCTAGCTGCCAAAGAATACTCTTCCAGAAGGTGGCTACATTTTTTATGGACTTTGATTAATGGTTTGGAGTGAAATAAAGAAACTTTTCGGGGGCTTATCTTACAAAGAATATCAAGTACTGCAGCTTAAAAATAAAGCCCTTTTCAGATGACTAAAATTGCTTCCTCAAAAGCCAGAGTTAACATCTGAAAAATGTATCTGGTGCTGCTGAGACGTTTTGACATCAAAGAATTGCTACAGATTTTTCCTCCTGCAGTACATGAGAGAACACTAGCATTGCTAACCTTGGACTGCAATTACAGCTTCCATTCATGTCTCTTTGGCATTCCAAAAATGTACATCTACAACAGAAAATCCCACACCACCACTCTTCCAAGAGCATGTCATCCTGACTGAAAGCTTTTTAAACAGACCCAGTGGTATCACGTAGAACAATTGGAATCCAAAACATGTTTTCACAGTGTTATATGAAAACATTTTGGTCATGTAATGAACAACAATAGAAGCAGCAATCAAAGAAAATCATGATTGTCAACAACGAGAAATAGTGTCTCTTAGCAACCAAGTTTCAATTACTCTTTGTTTGCTAACAAGCACCAAGATATTTAAGGCTGGTAGGTTTATTCCAGTAAGTAATGCACTATCAAAGACCATGATAAAGAGCTCCTATTTTAACCAGCTCTTGTTTCCAATCAAACATCTTGCAATTAATTTTATTAGTGTTTTAGAACTAATTTACTTTGAATAAACCATAACTATGATTTGTTATTGTCATGCAGTAAATGGAATTGTAATGTGTAATAATTATTTGTTTAAATAATAGAATCATTGGCATACAGATGATAATCCAAGCAAGGAAAAAAATTATTACCATTAATAATAAGATTAAACAAAATTGTATCCAAGAATAGATCCCAGGAGAACCCTTCAGCTATTTTAGGTGAAGTAGAAATAATATTACTAATTAAGACAGAACACTGGCTGTCATAAAGATAGCTGCAAACACTGCTTCCTAGTGAAACAACGAGACTTCATCTGATTGATAAAAATGACCTGACTTCAATCCGCTGTGCCTGTGGCTGTTACCAAGTCTCTGAAAACAGTTACCATAATCAGATGCCCTGCTTACTTTCTTACACTTACTTTTTTACATGATCACAAAAGCATCGAAATAATATATTTTTTGAATGAAATATATAATTTTGAATTTCTTGCTACTTTCTTCCAAAAGAGGTTTTAACTGAACATTGAAGCAGGTGGTCTTCCTCCTGCTAGAGCACCTGGAGTGAGACCCAGGTAGCTCAGCGCTGAAACCAGCTGGTCCATTTATTCCATCTGCTATGCCTGTGCGTGTTATGGAAAGGAAGGGCTTCTCACTCTCCTGTTTGGTCCTGAGCAGCACAGGTTTTCAT
>NW_009218505.1:11598-13244 GCF_000690835.1 Fulmarus glacialis | reverse complement strand
TAGGGAATCAGAAGAATAGCAGAAGTCAGAGTAGGAAGAAGTGCCAGTATTGGATGGAGTGTGCAGTTTAAAACATTCACCATCGCCGGCTGGCGACATGGGGGTGCAGCTCCCATACTGGAGGAGGCACAGACCCTAAACTGTTCGATGCTTCCCGAACAGAGCCGTGCTGGCAGGCGAAGTGCATGGCACAGTGTGAGTGCTGGTGAGGGCAAAGGACAGGATCTGATGTCCCACGCGGCAGAGGCCATCGTACTATGGACACCCCAAGGCAGCCATTCCCTGTGGGTGCTGTAATGCCCCCATCCCCACTGCTGGCTAACCGTTCCTTCTTCCCTGCCCCCAGCCCCAAAAATGGGTTACCCCTTTTTTCAATTCTTCAAATATATCCATTTTTTAAAGCTTCTCTTCTGTAAGCTGAAGACCTAATAATTTCTTTTGCTAATGTTTTCACACAGCATTGGGGCCTGGGGCTTCACTGGAACCATCAGAGATTACAAGGCTCATACTAACAAGCTGAAAGAATTGGCAACGCTGAAATTAAACTTCTGCAGCTCGCATTTTTGTACTGCAAGAGTGGATTAGACCTTATTTTACCCCAAGAAAAATATAATTTAAGATGGTCTCAGTGAAAAATTACTTGGATTGCAAACTTTTCTTGCCCTTAATGTATAAAGAAGTGGCTGTTTCAGGATTTTTTTTCTTCAATAAGAACAAAATAAGTAAAGTGATAAAACTTTGTGTTTTGATTGATTTCTTCTTAAATTTTATTAAGCATTCTCTTCAAAATTAGATTAAAAGTACATTAAATGAATGTAGATACCTGTATGCCTGCCCAACAAACAGCACAAAATGCCTTTGTGCTTCTTCCAACACATGACAGAGAGAAGCCCATTATACAATCAGTGGTAGCATGTATCTCTTTTAATTGCTCTGTTCACACGCCTCAGTCAGTCTGGAGTTAACAATTCTAAAATGTTCATTTAATCCTTTGTTTGAGAGGAAGTTAAGAAGGTTCTTTAACAGCACCAGTGAAACAGGTTGATTGGCCTCCAGGACTGTGGAGGGACTGAAATGCCTTCAGTACAGGCTATCTAACAGCAGACAGCTAAAGAATAATATTTTATGAGTAACGCTGACTCAGACAATCCGTATTGAATAGTGTTAGTACCATGGACCTATTGTTCTCGTAAGCTGTTTGCCTTAGCAAGCCAAAATTTTGTGGGAGTGTTTTCATAGGAGTTTTTCCTACATGAAACCTGGGGAAACAGTAAGGTCTCTGACCATGTAATGAACCAAACCAAGGACTGACTGGAGATTATGCATTTCCAATCCGCTCTCTGTGCCACCCTCAGATATGACTGAATTCATGATGTAAATTCAGACACTTGCTGTTTCTCACATAGAGAAGCTACCACGTAATTATTTCCAGATTTGTAAGGAAAAACTACTTCCCCCTTCCTCCTCAGAAATTACACCGATTTAAGGTTTAGCTCACAGAGTAGTCAGTTCTGTATTAGTACAATCTCATACCTCAGATCTGCAGTTTGTGGTCCAGACTAATACTCTTTAAGAAAGCATAAAGATTGCTTTTCAGTTTAATGGGATTTTGGATTAGACGCTGAAGAGCTAAGGATCCCCGCTAT
>NW_009218505.1:0-11577 GCF_000690835.1 Fulmarus glacialis | reverse complement strand
TGTTGCATTATTTTTGCTTTAACCCACCTTCAATGTCTTTCAGCTGTTCTCTCAGCGCTATAGGGGGTCTTGAACTTTTGACAATGAATGAGATGTGCCAAGCCAGGAGTAATTACTTTATTGACGTCACTTCAGCTTTCAACCCACTTTTAACCGAGCTTCTACTGCTTGAAACAGTAGGTCACTTGTAGCACATTATGCAAATGTTAAAACTAATCTTTTGCATAATACATAAGAGCTCAGTTTGTGCATTAACTAATTTATCTGACTACACAGGAGCTATGAATGTTGATTTTTATTAAGCTCTTCATTAAGTCAAAATGTAGCTGAAGTGTGTGCACATATATATATATATTTATATAGTCACAAAATGAAATTACTTCAAAGGTAGAAACAATCACTTGATATATTGTCAATTCCACTAGTAAATGAGGACCCCTTTCAGGAGAGGTGAGCATAATCTGAAAGAAAATGGCTTCTCCCTTTGCAATAAATAGATAAATGAATGAAGACATGCATACCCTTCCAAGAAGTTCTGAAATTATGTTTGTATAAGATGCAAAAAATGTATATAAATTGACAGCTATCGTACAACCCTGCCCTCAATTAAGTCACTGCAAATTGGATTAAATCTCATCCATCTCACCTGTTGGGGTTTTTTTTTAGCATGAGAGAAGTAAAGGAAATTATGAGGGACTACTTTTTATTATAAATTTATTTATTTAGATTTCCAGAAAAAACAATTTGTTATGTAAATATAGAACATAAATGAATAGCAAAAATAAATTATGATTTCTAGGTGCTGTATTATCAACAAATGCAGATATCATACTATATACAACTCTGCACTCAAAGTTATTTCATTGTTGGGTAGCTACTCTATCGATCCTGATGGGGAGAGTGTTGCATGTTTAGGAACTAGTGATACACATAACAGTCAGCATAAGTAGGTGCACGACTGTGCCGCACTGTTCTGTGCTGTGCTACACATACTGTGTGGCCTTCAGGTCTGTGCTGTGTTGCACAAATTTGTTGGCTGCAGGATAAACTCAGCCAGTGCATTGCAAGAGAGAAGCTTGTAGGTAGCTCACGCTGGGTACTGTTTATGGCACCACTTGTGTGGCCTTGAAAGTACAGCAAGAAGTTATCATGAGAACACCCTTTAGGAATAGAGTTGTTTTCTTGTGAGGAAATCATATGATCAAAAGGGAGAGCTTCTTTCCATGGTCAGGATCTGCTCTGTGCAGTGTGCTGTGCGAAAATCTATCTGGGCTCCAACCAATGCTGCATGAATGCAGGGTGCCCAGCAACTGAAGGGATGTAAGATTTGCTGGTGTCATGGTTTAACCCCAGCCAGCAACCAAGCACCACACAGCCACTTGCTCACTCCTCCCTGGTGGGATGGGGGAGAGAATCAGACAGGCAAAAGTGAGAAAAGTCGTGGGTTGAGATAAAGACAGTTTAATAGGGAAAGCAAAAGCTGCTCAAACAAGCGAAGCAAAACAAGGAATTCATTCACTGCTTCCCATCGGCAGGCAGGTGTTCAGCCATCTCCAGGAAAGCAGGGCTCCATCATGCATAATGGTTACTTAGAAAGACAAACTCCATCACGCATAATTGTTACTTAGAAAGACGAACACCATCACTCTGAACGTCCCCCCCTTCCTTCTTCTTCCCCAGTTTTATATACTGAGCATGATGTCATATGGTACGGAATACCCTGTTGGCCAGTTGGGTCAGCTGGCCAGTTGGCTATGCTCCCTCACAGCTTCTTGTGCACCTGGCAGAGCATGGGAAGCTGAAAAGTCCTTGATTATGTAAGCACTACTTAGCAACAACTAAAACATCAGTGTATTATCAACATTATTCTTATACTAAATCCAAAACATAGCACTATACTAACTACTAGGAAGAAAATTAACTCTCTTCCAGCAGAAACCAGGACAGCTGGCTGTCTATATTCCTTTTCTTATTAAAACAGTTATCTTATTAAGCCATTTGTTGATGTGCCTTTCTTACTGAGATTCAGAAAGAGTCCTGCACTGGCTCTCTCTCTCTCCCCCCATCGCACAGTGCAGAACAGCTACTGATGGAGAAGACCTCTTAGATCTTCCACTACATTACACTCTACTAGCAGGATAGAGTTTACCAAGGCCATGTGCAAAAAAAAAAAAAAAAAAGCCAGATAATAGATGATACTGATTCCAGATACGATGAAAACCGGCTATCATTCTAAATCATAGTTATGACCAATTTAAAAAAAAAAAAAAAAAAAAAAATTAAGGAACACACACAAAAAAATTGCAGCAGCTGCTTTCCCATTCTACTCAGTCTCCTCCCCTTCATGTGAAATAAATTCACATTTTCCCTATTTGTGTCCTTCTGGGCAAGCACTGAGAGATGAATAACTACCTTCAGTCTCCCATTAAGATGCATATTGACATTGCAGTCATTTTGCCGAGAGCCTAAAAGGTCAACATGCTTCAAGAGAGGTAATAAGTGATGCTCTCTCCTTATATTCAACAGTAGTATCTAGCAGCTGCAACAGATGGGGAAAGAGGAGAGGGATGTCAGATATCCTCCTGACTCCTGTGAGTTCTTAGATGCAGTTCATTAAAATTAATGACCAATCACCACATGTTATGCATAAGAACAGATCATTCTTCCATTATCCAGGTAAACAAAAAACATTACATTACTATTATGATACTCTGTGCACAAACATCTCTGGGATTTGGCCACATGCCCCACTACATGGCAGAATGTTTATTAAATTATTAAAATTTATATGTTGATAGCACTCTCCAACAATTTATTGTAGCTGTAAAATATTTTTAAGTTTTGAAAACACGATAAAGTTGATTTAATAATCCCCTAATCTCACACACAACTTCCTCTAGACTTTTCTTCAACTACGCCTCATAAATTATAATTTATTGTATATTATAGAAATACTAAAAAATAAACACTTCTTGAGAACTTCATCAGATTCATTTATTTTGTTGAGTTAACCAGGAAGCATAACAAATTCACACATGACCTCTGAACTCTGAGCACAGGGCCCCAAATTCAGTCCACCATCAAGAAAATCCATCTGCCAAAGATAACAGTTGAATGTTTTATTTAACTTGAGCCAAGAAGTTTGCCCTAATGACTACAGTGGGTGAAAAAAAAAAAAAGCAAACAAAAAACTAGCACAATTTTTTCAGTTCTTTAAAAACACCATTGAAGTTCAAAGAGTAAAAAAAAAAAAAAATCAACACTGCGTCCCTTTCTCTGTGGTTTGTTTAGTGAGGATGCGTCTCTGGAAGTAGAAGTAGACAGCTGTAGTAAAATCTAAATGCAGATCGTTTGTACTCTATGAGTGAGAGACATCACTCTAGTGTCAGCAACGACTACGTAACTTCAGTCAAATAACTTATTAAAAATATTGTCCTGATTTGTGGTGGTGTTTTCTGTGGAATTGTTTTACTCTGCATGTACCACAGCGTTTAAAGTGCTCCAGTAGAAGCCATAACGAGTTTTGCAAGGTTCAGAATACGTGGAATGTAACACCCCACTTCAGCAGAGCTAGACTAGTCAGGAAATTGCTGTAAGTTAGCCACCCCCCAAAGGACTTTGTTAGGCCAAATGATTCTTAACAGTGATGACCACTGCCTGACAGTGAATAGTGTTCCTGATGAGTCTGGATGCTCTCATATGATTTCACAGTATTTAAGCCATCATACACTCACTTACATTCACGCTGGATCTGTCGTCTTCTTTAGTAATTTTTTCCCCCCATCTTATGTGTGACAATGTATGACCGCATATGATATAATTCACCAACTCCTGCTCCTTGTAGTTAACTTGCTCTTTGTAGTAGTTACCAGCCATTCCTAGAGGACAGAAAAACACTAGTTCAATCCTTGGTGCTTCTACTTCATATGCTGATTATGATTAACCTTGTTGACTTTATTGACAGGAAATATTTTAAACATCCCACTCCAGCAAAAATTACAGGATAATCCTATGGTACCTATACCTATGCCCAACAAGATTAGACAGCATGGTAATTTTACCAGGGGGCAGAAAGAGATGATTAATAGTCATAAGATAGTGCTCTTAGTTGCGCTATTTCAAGTGCGTGGTAAACTGAAAGTGCTTCAAGCATCATATATGGGCAGGCCACCCCGTGCAATAGTATGATGGACCATGCACTTCACTTAACTAGTACCCACAATTTATGAGTAAGGCTTGGCTCCAATGAGGCAGAAAAAAAGAAAACTTGAAAGTCTGTGACAGTCTCAAGTACATTTTAAAAATTAAATACGAAAAATAAAAATCACTGTAGTACAATATATTTCTGAAATGGGGCAGTCCTTTTTTCTACCAGATCAGCTAATTTCATTTCTCTATTACCTAAGCAGTACTTATTAGAAGATATTTTGCTTCAAACCATTTGCCTGCTGAAGTCAACAAGAATTGGCTTCAACAGGGCCGCTAGGATTTTACTCAGATAAACGCGTATGTATTTTTCTCACAATGCAAACCTTGTTGCCACACCATAAGACAAAGTAATGAAGTGACTGAGCATAAAGACTCCTGTTATCTGCAGTATATTTGGTATTACAAATATTCCAAAATTTCTATTGTCAGTATTGAAGACAGATGTCCTTTGACAAAGTTTACAGCCACCATTTTTCTAATTTTTAGGTGATGTTTTACCCACTGTGCCCTTAGCTTCCTCAGAGGATCAGAAAAAAACAGCCTGTCTCCTTTAAGAGCAGCACGAGAATTGAACACAATCCAAGGTTTCACCATGAATTCTGCAGCATACGGGTAGTCTTATTACAAAACCCTGATTTTTCTGTATAATTGAGGTTATTCTGTTTCTTGCTGTTTTGTTTCATGCCCAGTGGGGCATAATCCAGAGTCTGGCAAAGCCGATAGATACATTCACATTTACTTCTGTTTTTTCAATAAAGTCCTTTAAGGCACTTGGCTTTCTCTAGAAAGTACTTCTTTAAGGGACAGTGGAGACATCTCCTTTCTATCTACACAAATTCATACACATTTCTGTATTACATAGACACACACAGCTTAATTTTTATTTTAACAACTAGAGAAAATATCTTGGCCAACAATTTATTTTCATTCATCTTACATTAAAGAAAACATTAACTCACACTTTCACTGAGAGAAACTCAAAAAACACAACAAAAATGTGCACACGTACACAGATTCGGAAGCCATTAATATGCCAACTCAAAGTTATACAGGTTTTTGGGATAGTAGAAACATTATTATCACTCTAAACAAGCAGTGCTATTAAGGTTGCACAGTAATCCCACTTCAAGGTCTGTTGGCTCCTAGCTATAGCTTTAATATTCTTCAAAAAAATGTCTGCTTCTGCTGTGTTTTTTCCCCTCATATCAGAACATCATCACTGTAAATTGTAATATTCCACAGGGCCTGTTCTTTTGAGTGATACACTTTTGCTGCCGTACACATCCCCAACAGCAATCTGTAGAAACTACGACTATGTCTACATGAACAAACAGAGCAGCCAAACAGCTCTGTATGTCTGCATTTGGTGGCAAGAACCTGAGACCTACACAACATGCATTTCAGGGTTTGTTTGTATGCTTGTTTCCACTTTTTTTTTTCTTTTGGGGACTATTTCCCATGGGCTGTGGTTGGCGTGCATGAGGTGCCCTCTCCAATTGTATTCCGTTGTAGTTTCATCTAAAAGAAATCCATGCTGAGCATGCTGAGACTGGTGTGTGCTATGAACCAAAGCACAGTAAGTAGAGACAACGTGGAGAACTGCTTCAAAAGCACACTCCTCATCAAAACTAAAAGCTCGTGTAGACACATCCAATTTTTCCCCAAAGGAATACTGAACCTGTCTACTCTAATTTGCAAGGTCGTTTTAGGGAACATTGCTGAACTGACATTAGTCATCTATTTATACAGTCTTCCTTTATATATTATGTTCCCTTTTAAGAAATGGCATTTACCTTTTGGGAACTTATACATGGTATAAAAGCGGCCACCATTTTTTTTCTTCTATGAAATACCACTCCAGGTTCTTATACTCTCTCAAAGTTTTCTTAAGTAATAGATCTCTCCAGCTCTTCTTTAAGCTTCTACCTTAGGGCAAAACCAAGTTATTATGGGAAATCAGTTTGGACACGGTTGAGCACTTTCAGATCTTTTCTACTCTATGCTAAGAGATTTCCCTGGAACATGTCATACGTACTGAAATCGTAGACTAAGTAGTATTTGGTCATATAATTAAAGATTGTATAGTAATAGATAGGAACAAGGAAACCTTATTTATAGCAATTTTTTTTAACATTTCAGTAGCTCACTTGCAATCTGAATGTTCTTGTGATAGTACACAATTGCAGCTGTATCATGAAGGATGTATATGGCTATTGTCACTTTTTCCACCTTTCTCCATACAAACATACACCAAAAATACTTTTCTAACACGATTACTTTATTCAAGGAATACCAGATACATTATGTTTCAGAAATCCTACACACAGTGCAGTCCTGCTTTTATAATAACTCCTTTTTCATGGCTAGAAGGAAAATGGCTTTGAATCTATGAATATGAAAAACCTTCATTGTCACCTGTATTTATAGAGGTTGAAAATACTTTGAGGCAATAAAAATGCCTGAGCTAACCCTTGTTTCAGGTGGCAGCGTGGTAAGGCTGGAGCTTGCTCAGGAGGGGGGCTCTGGAGGAGACCAGCCCTCAGTATCCAGCCCAGGCTGCAGAGCACATCACTCCGCACAAACCGCAAGGGACCTGGACTCCTCTGTGGACTTTGCATCTTAACCTGCACAAGCAGTGGAGCATTAGTGAGGGGTTTTAGGTTTGCTTTGGCTGACGTGCAAGGATAAAGAGGCAAGGGAGTCTGGAGGCAATGAGTCTTCACTCTTCTTTCTTTGGCTGGAAATAGAGTACAAATGTTGTTCCTCTTCAAAACTCAATAGATTACATCTGCCTTGGTACAGCATTGCCCTTGAGCACCGTCATGCACCTCATCTATCCCAGCCTTGTGGTTTTCACTGTTTGAAGACTCTAATGAGACTCATAAAAATGTGAGTAATACTGTACCTGACATACTAATGCTTTAAATTTTTTAAAAGCAAGTATGACAACAAAAATAGTTGGACATATTGTGAACCTATGATTACAGAGAGAAATTAGTTTCTATAAAGTATAACTCTTTTCCATTTTAAATTTTAGTTATGGATATTAGCAGTTTATGTAACATGATAAAACAAACTAATAGGTAAAACATTTAGCAATACTAAGGGAAAATGTAATCTAATAAAAGAAATATACACTGTCCTCTTAATAATTGTTTAATAATATTTTAAAATATCACAGATGAATCACTTTTCAAATAGGACTCCTTCTTTGGAATGATTTTTCAAATTCAGAATCACACTATGGTATTACAGGGAAGGAAATATCCACCATATTTCTAGTGAATACTGTGAAGCACTCCTGCAGGAAGAAGACTGAATACATTTTTCTCCTCTCTAAGGAACTACTAGTACCAGCCATTCTTTCATAAGGAAGCAGCTAAGGTACCTATAAACGTCTGTGACCTAGAAAAGATTTTTTGTACCCAAATCTCATCAATTTTTCTAAATACATCAATAGGCCCAACAAAAAAGGGCTCTTCCCCCAAACTTGTCCTTATCCAAACTACATTTTTTACAAACTTAGTAACCCAATCTTAGTTTCTTGCCAAATGTTTCTCTCCTGCCATGAGTAACAGCTGCTAAGACTTTGCCATTAGAGCAAAATACTCAGGCACTGTGATAATGAAAAGGAAGAAAAACAAAGGAAAAGAATCTCTCTAGACTTTTCCGGAGAAAAGTGAAAGCACTTACCTCTTATGTAGCTCAGAAGACCACATTAGGATATAAGGGTAGCCACCTGTGCTGACTCACATCACATGACAAATATGAATATGCAAATAGTTGCTCCGAGACAAAAATCTGCATGAGGTTCAGTGAATGAAGTTTCTTCATATAAAATGCTGTCAAAAAATTCCAGATAACAAATAAGGAAAAAACTCATTTGCAAATAATTTGTGAATAAAATCAGTCTAAACACATCAGATAAACTGTAGTGAAAATTGCTTGCTTGGGAGTGTAATTTAAACCTTTATTACGTTAGCAGTATTCAAACTATAGCAGCTTTATGCAAAGTGATTTTGTTTACAAAACATTTCTACTTGCATGCTCACTAAAACAGAATAAGAAATCCATGTTCCCTTTACATTGGTGGTAGTTTCCCCTCATTTACTTCTTCCTTTTCCCATCTGCCAGTGAATTCAGAGATGGCTGAGGTGGGATGTTCCCACCCCACGCACACATTTTCCTAGCTTGAACTCTAAGCCCACTCCGAAAGCATTTTTCTCTCCAGTTGGTGCAAAGAATTCTGTCTAAGCTACCTAACTGCTTAAAAAATCTTCAAGAAAAGATAAAGCTTCAGGAATGTCTTCAGAAAAGCTGCAGATATGCTTAGACAAGATTTTTGCAATGTTTAAAGTTGCCACATGCTCAATATTTTTGGTTTTAAACTTATTATTGAAGTACTTTAACAGTAGTTAATATACAGTTTGCTTCTTTTTTTCTAGGAATATTAGGGCTCATATTTTTGGAGAAAAACTGTACCTACATCTAGCTTCATCTCAAGCTTGCAGACAGATTTTCTTCCAACAGCTACTTTTGAATATATTGAATATACATTTGAAAATATTTTGAATATAGCTTTCTAGTCTATATTTTGAATAAAGATTACTAACTCTGTTGTTCATATTTTACTACAGACATTTCTAGCTGAGATTTATCAGGTCTAGCCAACGCTCCATGATGAGAGACACCCTCCCAGGGTACAGCTGTAGTTCTGTAAAAGAACGTAGCTGGCAAGATGATCTTTGTTCTGTTATTTCTATCGTTATTTTAACCAAAAGAATTTCAGTTTATTAAGAAATACTTGGCTGAGTCCTTCTGTAGTTAATACTTTGTATATTGCAAATATCAAATGCTATCAGAAGAATTTTGGCATAAACAGGTGCAGAAGTGCTGAACTGTCAGCATAACTTGAAGCCTGAGAAAAGCTATGATCTAGCTATGGCTTATTTTTGTAGTGCTGACCACATGCTGTTGGTTGTTAATAGAGAAGTTGGTACATGCTTAAAAGAAAAAAAGGACCTCAGGAGAAAAAAGCGAAAAGTACATTTTAGACTGGAAATGTTTGGACTTTTTTTTTTCTAGGTGATAACCATTTCTATACATTTTTAATATTTTCTATAAACTAAGAAAACCAATAATGCCTTCAACTCTTCTAGAAATGGAATCACACAGCCTCTCAACCCATTTACAAATGGGCTGCTAGGTTAGAAAAATTATTATAGTACATGAAGGCCTGCACAAATGCTACCTGGATTACACCAAACTGCTGAAACTGCTGCCTGAACAGGAAAGAGAAGAAAATAGCCACCTTGGGCCCACGGTGAGCTGCCCAGGAGGGAAGAGGTGATGTCCCCACCAGCACACCCGCTGGTGCCGCCCCTGTGGTAGCCCAGGGCCATAGGGAGCTACTGGCTCTGCAACTCCTGTTCCCTCAGGGACCTCATGTTTGCACCTGGTTATCACCACAGCCCTGCAGCTGTATCTTCTCCCGGGCAGGTTTTTTAATGGAGTGTATTTTCCATGCTTCTGTAGGACAGGGTTCGGTGGAGAGCAGCCTCCAGTGGACCGGGGAGTCACTAGTCCAGGGGGTTCACACTGCAAAGGGGCCAGGGTCTTCTCCACAACCGCCTCCTTCATGCATCTCCCCAGTCATCTCCCCACACATCCACAGCTCCCTCCTGCAAGTGCTGCCAGACCCACTTCCACACCTGTATTTAGCCCCGTATATTACTATTTCAAGCTTTACATACATGCCTCTGTGAGACTATAAGGCCTATATCTGTAATCAGCACATCAAAAATTTCTTTCCTGCTGTAAAAATTCCTCAAATGAACAAGAAAAAAACACAGTAAAATAAACCTCATATTTATGAAACATTGCCTAGAAGCACCAGAGTGACCATCCAGTGCCTCAGCAGCACACTACCAAGCATGCAGAACAGAGGGAGGAATCTGGCGTTTCAGGTGAAATTAAGCAGTAATGACAAAGGTGTCTATACTTAACAATTAATTTCCTGCAGATTTGCTCGCTGTTGCAAATTTTAGATCTCATATGGAATTTAAGTGTCCCTTCACCAGTCAAATAAGGCTAGAAAAAGAAATTGTGAGAAGTTGCACCAGAGTACGGGGCTTTGACAGCAGCATCATGCATGGCATTCATCTGATCACCACTCATAAAAGGTATTTCTTATTAATTCAGTACATCCTCACACTTCCAACAGTGCTGTTTCTGCTACTCAGTATTGTTCTTTTACCCTCTTTATTCCTGCCCTTATTTCACTTTCTTTCTGAGCAAGTAGTAGATTCTCACTGCTTGGCAATCCTGCTCATGTGCTGTTCTTTGCTGTTTTATTTCCAAGCCTTGCTGTGTGCAAACTATGGTAGATCACTCTTGCCAACTTGTGATTAGAGTCAAGAGCTGTTACTGGAACCAGGGACTCCAGGTTTTGTGGAAACTCTGAGTTGTTATTGGCAGCATAACCTAAAAAAGGGTTTAAACCTGAGCACAACCTTGTAATGGGTTAAAAACATCAGAAATTGGTTTCGAGACAAAGTAATAATCCTGGCCATGAAGACCAAGGAGGAGCAACCATATCCTCATGTTTCAGCTCTGTAATTTATTGCTGTTAAGATGGACCTTCAGTCTTGGACAAGAGGAAAAAATCAATATTAATCCGCTCATACTTGTAATGGAAGGATGTGGTCGCATAAAGTATTACTGGGTAGTGCAGGACTGCAGCCTGAGTTTGAAGAGAGATGCTATAGGTTTGCTATGGAAACAATAGACCATAACATCGTATCTGATATGGAAAAATCAATCACACTGCTACTAGCTGAAAACCGCTACACTTTGAGGAAAGAATATAAAGTACTTCAAGCAGTTGTTAAAGAGAGGAGGTTTCATAATTATTTAATCACTTTAGAGGTCAAACCAATTAAAATATCATTTGTCAGTATTTTCTCTGAGATTTGTTTTCAGGAGAGGGGAAGAGGAGGATAATGTTTTCTCAGTGTTCATCGTCTTGACTTAAATGGTGACATACAGAGATAATAACAAACAACACTGCCAGCCCAGATGCACTGTGTTTTTTCAGCTAGAAAATATGTAGGGTTTTTATTTGGAAACTAGAAAGCCTTCTCAAAAAAAAAAAAAAAAGAAGGAAATCTTGATGCTGTTTCCTACAACACATCAACAGCTCTGTGTTCTCTGGGCTGAGAGGGTGTTATCTCTGAGAATGTGTGTTGCCAAATAACAAACAGTAGCTATGAAGTCTTATGGGTTCAAATGTGCAATGGATGCTGATATCTGCAGTCTCTCTAGCTGCACTAGGCTTATTTAGAATTATAGAAGCATAGAATCATTAAG
>NW_009218504.1:0-4055 GCF_000690835.1 Fulmarus glacialis | reverse complement strand
AAAAAAAAAAAAAAAAAGAGCTTATTATGTGCCTTCTCCTTATACTTCTGTAAGTTTGGGTCTTTGTTATGAGCTCTGATACTTTGAAGGGTGGGAGAAGGAGAGATTTGTAGTCCAGTCACAGAGTTAACAATCAGGAGTTTGCAAGCCCTTGACCCCAGCATGTGAATCCACCAAGTGCAGGGCAGAACTAGAAAGCGTATGTGGCTCTTGTCCAAAGGAACAATGCTAATGTGGTGTAGGTGATGCAATACTTCAGATTTCAATTTTACAATACGTACAAGAGGGGAAAAAAAAATCCAGATGACTTCTCTGTCTGGGAAGAGGGCTAAGTGGAGCTAGATGCAGAGACACATTTCAGTCACAAATGAATATTACACCTGCACAGTGAGCTCACCTTTTACTGACCACAGGATGTTTGAATCAGAGGAACACATCAGTTCGTGCAAACCTAATGCCTTCATCTTGTTAGAGCTGGCTTCTACTCTAGAAATACAAATGATCTGTAGTTTTCCTTATGCAACTCTCCTATGGAAGGCAGCCTTGTTCCACTCTTGTTTCTGTGTGTATCTAAAGATAAGTCATGTGCCAGAGGGGAATTCAAGCTGGAAAGCCATAACCATACACCACAAACAGGCACTCAAGAAGAGTTAAAATAAATAAAAGCGGCAAGCATAGATGCAATAGCAGCCTTCAATAGTTTCCCATCCTTTGCTCAGCAAAGAGATTTCACAAACCCCCTCTTGTTTGTCTGTTGACTAACTTCCAGTAAATATTTCTTAGCTGCCTGTCTGGCATCTTATGCAGAGTTCTTGCATCTACATTGTCCTTTGCCCAGGAGTTCCTCATGTTTCCAACTTACTGTGTGGAGAGCCATTTCTTTCTGTCTGATTTGAACTTGACTCCTCCCTTCATTTTTCAGTCTTAGTTTTTGTACTGGAATAAATAGCTGATTCCTATACACCTTTTCCAGACTACTTTCTCGTGTTTGTCAGCCTTGCCATATGCTTCAGTCTTCTCTTTTCCAGGCTGAAAAGTTCCAGTCTGTTCAGTCCTTCATTGTGCATTTGCTTTCTAGGCTCCACAAATGTAACTCCTTCAACCAAA
The DNA here is from genome assembly GCF_000690835.1 of Fulmarus glacialis. Taxonomy (NCBI): domain Eukaryota; kingdom Metazoa; phylum Chordata; class Aves; order Procellariiformes; family Procellariidae; genus Fulmarus; species Fulmarus glacialis. The sequence goes on along the minus strand of NW_009218504.1, from coordinate 2,948 downwards.
ATCGGTACCGTGAACATCAGCATGAAAATCACTAAAGCAAACAAATAAAAAGAAAAAACATCTCAATTGGTGGAAGATTTCTGCTCTGGAGCCATGATATGGGGAGGATATGCATGTGCAGCTAATGTGAAAGAGTGACCATCAGTACCAGTATCTAAAATGTAAGAACAACACACATAAAGAAGTCATCTTTTTTCAGGGATTTCTAGGAACCTTAGGAATTCTAAAGGATTTGTTCCTAAAACATGACAAAATTGTCCTTAGTCATGGGAAGAAATCTAAGAACTTGGAGCAATTAAAAACAAACAAACAAAATGAGGCCCCACCTGGAGTACTTCATCTGGCTCTGGAGCCCTCAGTGCAGGAAAGACATGGACCTGTTGGAGTGAGTCCAGAGGAGGGCCACAAAAATGATCAGAGGGATGGACACCCTCTCCTATGAGGACAGGCTGAGAGAGCTGGGGTTGTTTAGCCTGGAGAAAAGAAGGTTTTGTGGAGACCTTGTTGCAGCCTATCAGTACTTAAAGAGGCCTTATGAAGGGGGACAGACTTTTTAGTAGGACCTGTTGAAATAGGACAAGGGGTAATGGTTTTAAACTAAAAGAGGGTAGATTCAGACTAAATACGAGGAAGAAATTTTTTATAATGAGGGTTGTGAAACACTGGTACAGGTTGCCCAGAGATGTGGTAGGTGCCCCGTTCCTAGAAACATTCAAAGTCAGGTTGGACGGGGCTCTGAGCAACCTGATTTACTTGAAGGTGTCCCTGCTCACTGCAGAGGGGTTGGATTAGATGACCTTTAAAGGTCCCTTCCAACCCAAACCATTCTACGATTCTGTGAAAAAGCAGTACTAGTATAGAATAGATTGTCACTACCAATACAATCTCATTGTACTGAAGGGGATTTTTCAGTTTGTACCAATTCCTCTAGCATGCACACTCTCTCTGATAAGGGCACTGACACCTCAGTGTTTTCCTTGTATGCACTCCCTCCTATGTACCCATCATGCATTTTCAAAAAAACTCAAGCCCTCCAGTGGGAGTTATTTTCTTGTCTCTCTGAACTTTCCTATTTCTGCAATTCCCTTCTCGTGTCACCTGGTGGCTGCTGAGCCCTTCTGCAGCTCAGAAGGTGCTGCCTGCTCCTGGGAGCACCAGAGAGTTCAGCAGCAGTCCCAGGAGATTTGTGATAAGGATGCATTGGTCACAATTTTTTTATTTCTTAGTTATGGAATCTGACATCATAATCTCTCTGCGAGCAAAATAACCAGTGTTTTTCATGGAAAAGGAGAAAGAAGAGACATAAATATTCTAATTTTGAGTTAACTCCTGCTGTTTACACATAATTCTTCCTGATAGTTTGAAGTGAGAGTCAGGCCTTTAGTGCGGGGAAAATACTCACTTCTTTATTAACATCCTCTTCTTCACAGCTGCATCCGTAAGTAAATTGTCTGGGTCCAGGATGAGCAAGGTAATTATTTTTAACAGTGCTCATCCTGATCTTCACCCCAAACTGGGGACAGTTCAAAGCAGAATACTGAGCAAAAAATACTGTGCAATAAACCTAGTGTCAGTAATTGCTTAGTTTCTTTTGAAAGTGTCAAGTGGGATTATTATCCCATATGCATAACTGAGGGAACCATTTTCTCCCTTTGACAAAGAGGGATTTTGTTTGCCAATGTGGGCTGAATTTGCAGAAAAGCATGGGTAATCATTTTTATTAATCTTGGGAGTTTGTAAAGTGGTGGGTTTTCTTCATGTTTAGTTTTTGGTGTGTTTTTTTATTCCAATAAATACATCCATACGATTCTTATTTCCTGTTTGCCCAGCAGGGTTGTTAGAATGGGGTGTTGTGGTGATATATCTTGTTGAATAAGAGCAGGTGGTTTTCACCATTGTCTGTCGTCAGCCCCGAGTTGCCGCCTGGTTTACAATGAGAGGTGTGAAAAAGGCACACTTTTCCCACAGGGCAAACACACGTTTGTGTGAAGGCTTGTGTTTAAAGGGCAGATAATTAATAGCTGTAAAGAGTCCGTTCCTCTAAATATAGCAAGGTGGTGATTTTCACTTGAAGAAGTACTACCAAGGGAGAACTTTTTACCAAAAAAAAAAAAAAAAGAAAAAAGAAAAAGTCTGCTCAGGAATTTAAGGTCAGGAGTCCTGTTCAGAGCCAGTAAGATTCGTCCTCTTACCTCTTTCAGGTATTTCTATCAATCTGTTTTTGAGTATCTTTGGAGGGAAGTCTGAGATGTCTTATCTGTGGGGGGTGGAGAATGGGAGTGGGGTGTGCAAGCACTCAGCCCCTCCTGATGAAAGTCTGGCAGAGTCACAGCTGGCATAAGAAGAGCTCTTGATCTGTTTTCCTGAGACAAAAGACCCTGCAGAAGCAGTAGACCCTGTAGATCTGGGGACAGGAGAGGACAGCTGGCCACTAGAGCCAGTGGAGGACACGTAACCGCCTCTCCATGGACATGGTGCTTCAGGACCCTCGAGACCTCCAGAAGCAGAGCTCCCGCAGGGTAGGTGGACCTTGTATGGCTATTTCTGCAGGCTGCCTCTGACCAGAGGCTTTGGCATGGGAATCCCAGCAAAGAGCGCAGAGGTCCATACGGGAAAAAGGGCTACTCCTTGTGAAACATGGCTCATTGCCAAAAAGGCACAGGGAAAAGGGGGTAGTAATAAAAGCTCAGCTACTTTTTAATGATCCTCCAGAACCTCAGTGGGAGCCATACCCTTCCTGCACAGGGTCTGCCTCCTGACAGCAGGGCCAGCTGAGATCCCTCTTATTTCAGAGAAACAAAAGGGTGTTCCATTCCCATTGCTCGGGAGAGAATATCTCCTTTCTAGTTGGTCTTCAAGATCCTGTTGGATTTGAGGACTTCTTGTCAGTCCCCCTGCCTTTCCAGTACTGAAAAACAGGAGCACAGAATCATAGAATCATAGAATCA
>NW_009218503.1:89463-96586 GCF_000690835.1 Fulmarus glacialis | reverse complement strand
ACCTGGGCGGCCCCCGGGCGGGGGTACCCGCAGGCCGGCCCCGGGCTCGGGCAGCCTCTGCCGGCTCTGGTAAAAAATGAAATACCAGTCAGGGTGAGTGCGTGCCCCCGTCCCCATCTCTGGGTTCCTCCTGTGGCTCTGCTCTTCCTTCCCTTTCCCCTCCATGTGGCAGAACTTGTGTGGGCCAATGCATGCGGAGGTGTGCTCGGACACTTGTGCAAATGCGTGTTAAAGCAGGGAACTTCAACGTGCACCCACATTTTTGAAGGTAGAAAGCCTTTCTGGGCGTGCTCTGCCCGCAGTCTCGCGTGCCTCCAGAGACTGAGGCCGTGGGGTCAGGTGGGCATCATGGAAATCCCTAGCCAAATTTCACTCAAGTTCTCTCATTTTTAGAACGGCTGATGGTACAGGGGTGGTTTGGTAGAAAGCAGCGCCCTGGCGAAGCACGGTGTGACACCGCTGCAGCTGGGAACCGCAGTGGTGAGCGGCTGCTTATGCCTTTGAAGTCTCCCAGTTGTGACTGGAACCATATCACGGGGGTGGGATTGCCATCAGGTCACAGCAAAACTTAATTGGCAGGCCAAAACTGGACTGAAACCCACCGTCTGAGTAGTTGAAATGAAGGGATTGGGTTTACCTACATGGGGTTGGGTTTGTCTACGTGGGGAATCAAGTGAGCTGCCATGTGGTTTTGGTGCACTGATAAATGCCTGTGTACGGAGTTAGTGGGGAGAAATCAGCATGATGTCTGTTTGTACCCTCATCAACTTTGCAGTACTTTACCCATGTGAATAAATGCTTTCTCTGCATGGGGAAGTTGTGAAATACAGTAGGGTGTGAATTTAAAACCAAACTTCTGGGGTGAATGCTTTGTTATAAGAAGATATGCATGCAAGGAAGATAAATAGGATTAAGGCAGTATATAAATTTACAGCAGGGTAGCTATTTCTGAGTAATGTTTTGATTCAGAGTCCTGTTCTAGAATAAGTTTCTTTCCTCAAATGAATTTAACCCACTGAATAAAGACTAGTCTGCATGGAGGTGCCTAATGATTTTTATTGTTAAGGTGAAACTGTAACTTGACAAGTGTCCATATGAACTTAGACCTAAGGGGATTCGTATGATTTTAAATAGCCAAGTCTTGTTCTGCCCTAACAGGATGTTTGTGACAGATACCTGTCTTCCAGTGAAGACGAGACCTTTTCTGAACTGAGTTTAATTTGTTCCACTTTAAAAGCACACTACCAAAGAAGTGGAGTAAGTGTGCAGTGAGGAGGTAAGAAGCAGCGCAGAGCCGCTGCTGGTAACGGTGTTGGTTTGTAGGGTGGTCTGACATACTGTTCTAGCACAACAAATTCATGATGTCAGGGAGACACCATGCAGAGCAGGCTCACGTTTATCCTCATGGTTATTCCTCACTCCTACTGAAAGCATTTGACAAGTGAATGGTACAAGAGTGACTCTGTAAATATTTGGAGTGGGTGAGTTAACACCTGAGTAAGAAGCCTGAGTAGCTCCTGGGTCGTGCAGCTCCTCAGCTGTGCTTGCTGAAGGCTTGGTTCTGTCTTCCTTCATGCAGTCCCAGCTGAGGCTCTGCCTGTCTTTGCTGATGTGCCGCGTTATGGACCAGCAAACACAGCGTGACAGATTTAGTGATGGTGTCGTCTGTGGCTTCGCCTTCCAGTACCCTGTGGGTCATCTTGCAAAGTTTTTCTTGAACTGTCTGTCCTGGTAGGAAGAAGGCTGGAGGGAGGATGGTGAGTTTGTAAGTCAGTCTGGAGTCGGCCCAGCAGATCTTGGATCAGTGGGCGATGCTGCGTGGAGATGCTGTATGGCTCCAGCAGGACCTTCTGGCCGGTGGCTTAGTCCTGTGTGGAGAACGGGACTGCTGTGCTCTGCCGTCTCTGGGTTTGCAGGGATTGTCCTGCAGCTGGAATTATTCAGCAGCGCAGGTGCCTAGTGGGGTGTTCTGAGGCACAGGTTCTGCTAGGAGTCCGGTAGTGATGTTAATGTCACTTGTTCCCTTTGGAAACAAAGTGGACACTTGGGGTGCATGGAAGGTCTCTCCCACACGTGCGATTCTCCAGGGAGCAGTCTGGCTCTGTTAGTAGTGCCCCGTGTTGATTCCTGTCTGCTCCGTGCATGTGCCTTTTCCCTCCAGAAATGGAATTTTAGGGGCACGACACTTTTCACATATTTCTATTTAATGTGGAGAATAACTTCAACCCTGAAAATGACAGTATTTGCGAGACGGAAGGGTTATGTTAGAATAATAAAATGCAGCATTTTTTTGTACTTTCCCTTTTAAACATGACTCTTAAATTAAAAAAGCCGTAAAATAAGGTTGGAGGAAGGTTGAGTTATACATATATGAAACAAAGATTCCTTTTTTTTCACCTCAACATAATATTTCAAGTTTATCCAAAGTTAATTCTTGGAGGGTTTTGTTTGCTTATAAAATCTCCATTCCCTCTATTCCTTTGAAAAAAATTTAGTCTGGTCTTCCTCTCCAGTGACTTTTTCTTTGTGCTTTTTTGTTTGTTCAAATGCCAAGCTGAGAGTCTTATTTGTCCAGCTGGTTTCATCAGGAATGTTGCTCACTTAGGTGAGCTGTTTTCAAGTAAATGCTGACTAGCTGAAATTCTGGCTTGTTTAATTTCCTAGAAAAATATTATGACCCCTGACCAGGGGGTCTGCCTCTGATGCTGACTTGCTGAGGGACCGCCTGCAGTGCAGTTTGCTTCCTCATCTATAAAGCAGGGATAATCTGCATGCGTGCATGCTTGGGCACTATGGATAATAAAATATAATGGAAGTGTTAAGGGTGCTATAAGTATTTTAAGGATGTACTTCACTGCATGCTGTTCAAATACTTCCTGTGGTGCGGCAGGGAGGAAAGCATTGCGTAATAGAGGGTAGTATACAAAAAAAGGAATAAATTATGCAAACCAGTATGGGGTGGAATAATTTTTTAAAATCTGTTTGGGCTTCTCAGTCCTTGGCTCTTGGCACTAGACTGTTTGATAACAGATAAAACTAATCTCCACTTCCTTTGCTAGGGAAAGCAAAAAAAACTTTTTTAAAAGCTTCTGAACTTTGAACTGGACGTTGGCCTTGTCCCTGATGGTGTTTTTTCTTAAGTTTCGCCTTAGGGCATGTGCAGCATAGATGTCCGAGACAGCACTGGGGCTTAGGCTGCAGCTGCACAGCGAGCTGTGAGGTGTGGGTTTTACTCCTCATCCTCTGCTTGGTGCTTCTTTGTTTCTGCTGGATAAAACAGCAGAAAATGATCCAATCTTTTGCTGTGGTAGTTGTGTGTGTGCCTTTGTGTGTGTGTCTCAGAGCTTGTGCAGAGGCAGAGGAAGGATCTGTTACGGTGGGTCACTGTGCCCTGTGGAACTGTTCCCCTCTTCCATGTGCTTTCTCAAAATCTTTGGAAAGTGGGACCTTTCTGTTTCCTAGTTTGCCTCCTTGAGGTATGTTAAGCGTCTGTGTAGTAAGAATGAGTATTTTGATTATGAACTGTCTTTGCTGTTGTTCCTGGTGCTTGCCAAAGATGTCTTCCTCTCCTCCCCTTTTTCTTGTAATTAGTGATGAAATACGGGTCCCTGCCCCTGGAAGCACCAGGAACGCCAGCGGTGAGGTCCTGCAGGCACATCAGTGTAGCAGCCGCTCCATCGTGCCAAAAATCCTTTTCACAACACTCAATTGGACTCTTAATGGAGCTAATGCCGTGCCTGAGTGCCTCCTGGGAGAGCAGGGAAGCGCTCAGAAGTCGGAGGAGGAATTACCTTGCACACACAGACACACACACATTTTTAATGACATCTTCTAAATTCTAGGTTCACATTTACACACAAGCAAAATACTGTTGTTATATGTGAGCATGGATGTTGCTCTTTGTCACAGTGGTGGAGCTGGAAAACCTTCTGGACGTCATGGTACCAAACTCTGTTACTCTGATATTGTGAAAGGTCTTGCTAGCCCGTACAAACCTTCACCATGGGACCTGCCTTTTGGCTTGCTGGAATTTGAAGAGATACCATGACTATTTTCTTTTCTGAGACCCTATAATGACTTTTGGGAGGTTCCTAGAGGTCTTTGGCCAGGCAAATGTTCTCAGACTCTCTTCACCTTAGCTCTGTTTCGAGTGACAACCTTGCTGTATGTGTATGTCTGGATGTAAACTGACTGTAGGGTTACGGGTTGAAAATAAACCACAGGAGTTAGGGTATGGAGGCTAAAAGTTTACGTGAGTTCACAGTGAGACTGGAGAAGTTAATGGAAATGTATTGAACATACATAATCCTCATCAGGCACAGAAGGTTCCTGAGCTGAAAATAGCTGGAGGGTTGAAGCATATTAGAGGTATCTATCATATATTCTGGCACTGGCAGTTGCCATGCTGTTGGAGACAACTCTTCTTTGGCAAGGGAAAAAATCAAATTATATGCAATCTGTTTTAATTAAATGAAGTATCTGAACCTCTCAACCTACATTTTGGTAAACTTTTATTCATCTCTTGTAAGAAGCTTTCAATTGCTTATGTCATTCAAGTTGCTTTCCCCTAATCAATTCATCCTGCAATTGGGGAAACCATAGTGTTGTAGAGAGGTTTTGCCAGGACATTAGAAATTCCCTGCTGGAAATACTCAGAATTTCCAGTACTTCTTTCCATCACTACATTATGTTGGTGGTTGGGCATTTTGATTGAGCCAAGCGTATAGATCTACCTTGTACTCAGGTAATCCTCCCACCAATGACGGACAATTATAGCAGTCCATATTCTTGTTGGCAGCTCCTCATCTTAGTAGTGCCTGAGTGACCTTGTCTTTCATGCTACTGAATTACACTCTTTTCCTAGTATTCCAGTCCTCGAAGTCACCTAATCTTCCTGTATGCCATTCTGTTTACATTTGTTTTGACAATGCCTCCAATTTTGTGCCATCAACCCATTTCATTAGCACCTTTATGCTCATTTGACCAGTGTTATTAATGAGAAGAGGAGAAAAAAATCAGGAGAACAATTGCTCTGGTACCTTTGTTTATATATACTATAAAGGCTTTAATTTTGGAGTTTCTCCCGCATTAAAAAGATGCGGTGTTGCGGTGTGTAGATGCTGTACTGGCTGAAATCAGCGCACAAAAATACTGGATTGGCTCAGTGAATCAAAAGTTTTATTGTCAGAAGTATTATCGAGGTAGGCTGATTGATATTGGTGACATTTTGCTTTAAAGCCTGCCATAGAGATTCTACTCAGTAACTTAATACCTCCATCACTTTGGCAGTTATTATGTGACTAAAAATAGTTGTGGTAAGTAGTCTTGAATTCTTCCTATTGTAATCAGTCTTATTATATATTCCTGCTAAACGTATTTGATTAAGATAATTGTCTTTCACAGTATCCTTTAACTTGTCAGGTCTGTGACTGGTGACACATGAAATGTTGAGTAATGAGTAAAATAGCTTAGCGACAGTGACCATGGTAGCTGATGGGAAATTTCAGTGTCTCTTCTGTTTATTTGCATAATAATTTGTTTCATAGTCAGTGTTCAGTGAATTACTAAATTGAGAATACTTCTTAATTAGCCCATGTGTTATGACATCTGAGAAATTATTGCCTGGGTTTGATTAACTACAGTTGAATGAAATGGAAGGCAAACCCACTCTTCTGCCCTAGGAAGTAACCTAGTAAGTTTTGCAGAATGCAAAGTTATTTTTCTCCCCGAGGCTGGGGATTAGTCTGGTTGTCAGGATGATGCCCACTGCCTGTGGTCTTATACGGGCACTGGGTGTGAGGCTGGCAACGCCTGGACTGACACCTCAGCTGCTTTCTAGCATCCCGGGGAAGGTCCAGGTGCAGCCCTGGCAGGTGCCGCTGCCAACGCATGGGGAAGAGGTGCCATCATGTGGCTCATGCTCACGGAAGGTGCATAACATTGACATCGAAACTTTGACAGAGAAAAAAATGCAGCAGCTTGCTCTAAGCTATGGGACAGGTTCTGAGTTTCCTTTCTCTATTTTGGCCAGAGCATATCCTGGTAAGTCCCTCTTTGACCCAAATTGGCTGCTATGACACATGGTCTTGTCTTTAACTCCTTGCTCACACTGCAAATGAAGCTCAAGCTGAAAACACCTTGAGTTAATTTTGCCCCTGCTCAGTCTTTAAGTGCTGCCTTTCTTTTGTTAGTAATAACACCTTCAGTTAGGGACTCCAAAAGAAGATACCAATCAGCCCTGCACGTTTTTGTAGTTCTGGTTGAACAAGGATCTCACTACTTTCACTTTTGGTTTTGCTCCTGTTTCTAAGGGATGTAGCCTGCAGATCCTCAGATGTGGTGCTGCCGTGTGTGGCTTGGAAACCTATCAAGGAAATCTATGTAGGAAATAAGATCAACTCCATTGGAATTAAAAGGAATGTGTTTGAGTATTTGCAAAATCTCCGCTAGTGTTACATCTTGATGAAAAGCTCGATTTAAATGTGAGCTGATTGTTCCCTTAGTTATATATTTAAAGAGAAATAAACAAAATTCACGTTGTGGAATTGTATACTTTAATTTGCTTGGTTGCAAACCTGCATTATTGGTTAATTCACGCTAGATTTCCCAGCCGCCAGGATGAATGAACAAGCGCTGCACTGTACAATTATGACAAACTCCGTTAAGGTTTGTATTCAGCTGTTGTTACTTGTATGGCCCCGGTGGTTTGAATTCCATTTGCACCGTGAGGAAATTGCAAAACAAGCTGTGCATTTTTATGCTGATGAAAACGCTGAAAATAGGAGGCGATAGCTTTTTAAAAGCGGGGGGGAAAAAGGAAAGCAGAATATGCCATCTTTTCAACCTAATTCATGGAAAGTTATTGTAATAAAACAGATGTTTTATCCTTAATGTATAACAATTAAAGTAGTATTTCACATACGGGAAAGGAAGTTGCTTGTTCTTTGTAGTTATAGTATGTAACTTTATACTTACACTATGTAGCTTGTACTATATAACTTTATATTTATACTATATAACTTGCTTATTCAGTTACAGCTGAAGTGCTCCTGTCCACCCATGGTTTCTGACCTCGCCCCGGGCAGGTGCTGGGTGTAACAGCCAGCATATGAAGTGATGGGGG
>NW_009218503.1:84479-89439 GCF_000690835.1 Fulmarus glacialis | reverse complement strand
TCCTCAAGACCCCAGATGGGTCTCACCACGGTCCTGTGCCTGATCACCAGGCACCCAGGTGCTGTAGGTCTGGTCACAAAGTTGTCTCTTTGGGATGTGAGCCATCTTCTATTAGTGGTTCATATTAGTGCTTAGAAAAAGAGCCTTAGCATTGGTTGGGGCTCAGTATGGTGCTGTAGGACTGAAAATAAAATGGGACACCTTTTAACTCTGGGCAGAGCGAGAGCGCTCCTTTCTTCTGTAGTCCCTCAGGGCTGGCTTAGCTGGGCCGTCCATACATTGCTCTGCTGTTTGTGTACAAACTCCGAAACCTCTTTTTCCCCAAATCAGGCTGCCTTGCAGATCCCATAGGGTCCATATGCATAGATCCATTTCAGTGGAATACTTTAGGTTGCTTTTTAGTATCTGCTGTATAAACTTTATCCATATGACACCTTTTGATTTAAACATTTTTCATTATATCCGCGCTTTTGGCGAAAGGTTAAGGATAAAAATGAAGTCATTGGGGCTGTAAAGTTAAAAGCCATGGCAGCAGGATCTGAATATTTGCAAGTTCCAGGTGTAAAAGGCAGTAGCTATTCATAACTGTCACAGTGTCTTTTATCTCAGTTAACTTATGGTTTGACTTGGGTTAGTCTGACCTTGTAAAATGATCTACTTATGACTCCTGTATTAAGCTAGGGTCAATTATTAATATTTAAATACTATATATACAGTTTATTCTGATGAATTCCATTTTTCACACGATATTTTCCTGGAGAGGACACAGCAGGCTAACTGATTAAAAGTCAATATACTTTTTATAGTGTAAAAAGAAAATATTCTGCTGATTGAGGGGAAAAAACTCTTCAATCTATATAAATACCAGTAGAGCTGTATTCATAGCATCAGTAATCATTTTTTGCCTTTGGTTTTAGAACTGAATTAACCCATTAAAGCTTAAAATGATGAATGATTTTTGGTTTGCCTTTTTAAAAAGATTGATTGTGAAGAATGCAGCTTTCTTTTTTTCCTTGATTTGGGGGGAACATCTTTCTTTCCTTGCTTCCTGAACCTCATACCTAAGTATTTATATGGATGAGACACACGTGGGCTACATGACTTAGAGCAGTAAGGAAAGAAATAGTTCAGAGGCTCTTCAGCAGTCTTACTGCTTAATTATGGAGTGGGTTTTGTATGTGTGTGCTTTATTATGATCTGCTGGCAGCTTCTGCTGCGGCTGGCCCTTCTGAGCATCTCTGCAGGTCGCGTGTCAGCATCTCACTGGGGCTGGGGAACAAGCAGCACCAACCAAGGGGCTGTGGCCGCTTACAGTGATACCACTAGCCAAAGCAATGCATGTCAAACCATGCCCTTCGTGATACAGTAGACAGTATGCAGTCTGCAGGTCAGTACTGAGGAGCAGTAAACCAGAGGAAGTACTGCATTTTGGATTAAGGCCCACCCCACTCCCCCCCCCCCAAAACCCCCAAACAACCAACACAAAAAACCCCCCACCCACAAGAAAAAATTGAGGTCCAGACCACTTGTGAGCATCAAGAATTTATGATGTTGCTTGGGGTAGGGAGGGAGGGGGAGAGCAGGTGTTTGGGTTTTGTTTATTTGGTTTTTTAAGATGATAAGCATTTAATTGTGGTTTTCTGGCCACGTTCTGGCCGAGAGAGTTAGACTCGGTGATCCTAAAACACTTTGTAATTTCAGATGGATGTGGTAATCATTTGCTGTTATAGACTGCTACTGCACACCGTTAAGCAGATGCTCCATTTCATCCCATAGGTGAATGCACTTCAGTGATGCATAAATTGATTTTTTAAAATATGGAAAGAAGGGGAGAAAAACAATGCACACGCATGGTTAGCTCTGAAAGTCGCAAAGCTGTTGGCTACTGGATGGCTGAAGGAATGAGCTAAAAGAATCCCTTAGATCTGGTCTGGGTCCCAGCTTGTGTACAATCCAGTGCTTTGTTGCGGTTTGTCGTTTCTGCAGCGCCTGAAGCCTCTTGGCAGTGAAAGCAGATCTGGGGGTGTGGGCTGTGAGTCTGCTGCTGAATCTGTGTTGCAGGATGAACCAAGATTTGTGGTGTTTGTTAAGGAAGGCCAAACTCATGGGAGATGCAAGTCCTAAAGGAACAAAAGCAGAATCTAGCAGTTAGCGGCCAAAGAAGAAAGGTGAGGATGCAGCGTATCCCAAGCTTAAGTGTGTTTCGGCTTAAGGAAGATAAAGTGTAACATCTGTCTGTGCTAGCACAGAATTATGCATAGGAATTCTTTAAAGTAGTCTTCCTCAGCATTTTGTTGGAAAAAATCAGTTAAGATACAAAATATAATAATCCTGCTAGATTAATTGTTTGAAAACTTAACCAGAATTTGACTTCTTTTCACAAAGAATGGCATAATCATGTCCAAAAATGGAACTTGGATACGTTAAAAACTTACACCATACATGCCATCGTAAAGCTATACTCTGTCAGCTCGAAGAGCGTTTACAAATGATTAAAAGACGTGTTCTCTTTATTTCTCAGTATCCACATGTATGAAAGAGATTGATAAAACTGGTCAGCCTGTTAGAGCGTAGTTATTCATAAATATTGTCTTTCTAATTGTCTTTGACAGCAATTGCTGGAATAAAATACATAAAATGCAAAAATAATAATGGTAGTTAGATGAATACCTCTTTATTTATATTTTTATTATTGTGTTGAAGGATACAAAGAGGAACATTCAGCAGATATTTAATTTCTTGTTTTATCTCATTAAACAGACAGTCCCCAGACAAATGAGTTTCAGATTAGTTTTACCAAAGCTATTTATCTAATTATGGCTTTCACTGCACTTGAATGAATGGCTGCAAATCAATAGGTCTCTTAGGTTGCCAGGACATGCATTAAAACTGGTGAGTCTCTAAGCTGAATAGCAGGAGTGATGTCTCTTGGTTTTTTCCATTGAGATGTCTGTCCTCAGTTCGTACAGTGTATGCATGAACTGAGAATTTATCTGAAGTCCTGCTTAAAAAGTCCCATTTTTGAGTTGATCATTTGCAATTCAATGTGGCAAAAAATATTTACATTATACTGGTAGAGGTTTTATTAAAAAAACCTACACAATTATTTCAGAGGAAGCTAGTGTAGGTACAAAACATGTTGCAGTGTGTCAAGATGATGGTTCATCTAGTCCTATATCCATAAGATTTAAGGTTGATCTCACAGGTAACTGTTTAGCCACAGATATAAATTTTCTTGTGCTTTCAAGAGAGTGTGTGGGCAAATGTTGTATAGTCTGCCTTCCACATTGTTTTTTTTTTTTCCCTGGTTTCAAATAGCCAGAGATACCTTATACTCTGATGCTTGGAGGTTGTTACCATCAACCATTGTAGTTATAGCTTTGCATGTTACCCATGTACAAATACAGCCTTTTAATGAATCTGGCTAGTATTTTGGCTTCAGACTCATCTTGGAACTCACATTTACAGAGCTTGTGTGTGGGGTTTGGTGATAATGACTTTACAAGGGAAGGAAAATTATGTTTTGGTTTATTCTGTTGTTAATGAAAGCATTTCTTTTTGATCAGTTTTGAATATTCCACCTTTAATTTCAGTGACCCTTCTGTTGTTCTTATGAGGCAGGGAACGTCCAACTTCTGTACAGTTAATTTTTATGTATTCTTTTATACAGCTGTTTTTTAAAGCAAGCAATCCCAGTCTCTCTAGATGACTCTTTCTATGCTGTAATAATTTTTGTTACCTTGTTTTGAACTCTGTCTGGTTTTGCAATGTCCCTTTGGATTTGTGATGGCTTGTGCTGAATGTAATATTCTAGATGAGACTGCACTGCTGATTTATATAAATCATGCAATTTCCTCCCTCTCTCCATCATGTAAGCTTTTCATCCTAGCAATTTGCTATCTTTTTAGCGTTCCTGGTGACACAGATTAGTTCTTCACTGAAATGTCTTCACAGCCATTCAGGTTGCTTTCTTTAAGTTGATATAGTTAGGCGTCACCATTTTTTCCTTCCAATGGGTGTTACTTTGCATTTGATGTGGATAAACATAATTTAACATGGAGTTGTCCACTCACCTACCTTGACTAGGTCCATCTGAAGTTGTTTATAGACTTCTGATTGTGACTAACCAAAATCGTATAAGCAAAATCTGCTTATCTTGATACTGACATCACAAATGTGTTTTATTAAACAGCATTCAGCCTAGGATATAACATGGGGGCATCTTCGTATTTTCCTTGCCTTGATGGAAACAGCCTGTTTAATCCTGTTCTTGTCCTTCATCACTTTGCTATTGCTTTTACAGTATTGTGTCTCTCCAGGAAAGACTGCTTTAGCTTCTTTAGAGGAGTTCTGTGTGATAGGGTGTACTATGTCTGCTGAAGCTGGAGGTACAACTGTGGAGTATTGCTGTGTATATGGTCTCTGAACATACAAGAAAACCAGCTAATATCATGCCAGTCTTGACCTTGTTACAACATACTGTGTCAAAGGCTTTCCTGTTCTTGTAAGAAATATAAGAATATTCATGACTGGTGAAGCTCCTGTTCAGTGGGTGGACAACTGTTTGGAAGGCTCTACACAGACTAGTTGCCAACAACTTTGTCAAATAATTTCTGAGTAGGGCTCTGCGAGACTATCTCTTGGCTCTGCTACTATCAGCATTTTATTTAAAAACTGCAGTGATGAAGTAGAGAATATGCTTGTTAAGAAGTCGCTACCTGTCCAATACATCAAAGAAGAAAGACCGGGGGGGGAAGAGAGTGGTTTGTTCTTTTTTTAATTTTTTTTTTTCTTATTTTTCTGCTTAGGCAACTTTACAGCAAAACTGCTGCTAGGAACAAAACTATCTAACAGGCTGTCGTGGTTTAACCCCAGCCAGCAACTAAACCCCACAGAGCCGCTTGCTCACTCTCCCCCGCTGGGATGGGGGAGAGAATCGGGAGAGGAAAAGTGAGAAAAC
>NW_009218503.1:58885-84212 GCF_000690835.1 Fulmarus glacialis | reverse complement strand
GCGTCTGTCCCGGCTGTGCCCCCTCCCAGCTTCTTGTGCACCTGGCAGGGCATGGGAAGCTGAAAAGTCCTTGGCTAGTGTAAACACTACTTAGCAACAACTAAACCATCAGTGTGCTATCAGCATTATTCTCATACTAAATCCAAAACACAGCACTATACCAACTACTAGGAAGAAAATTAACTCTATCCCAGCCAAAACCAGGACACAGGCAAATCACTTACCAAAGATTTTTGAAGAATGTTGCATTCCAGACAACTGCTCTGTAATCTTGTAAAGCTCTTTATTAAAAACAGGGACAGAAAATGTTCCTGTAGTGGACTTTTGCATTTAGCACGAAGTGTAGCTAACAGAGCAACACTGCTATTAAATCAAAGTTGTGGTCTTATTAATAACAATGCTAACTTATGCTCTTTAAGAATCCATAGACTGTAGAAAAGGACCTACTTGAGTTGTTTATTAATAGCAAAACATGTTACAGGAAAATTTATGGCAGGATGGTAGGAGTGGATAAGGAAACATTACATTCTTCCATTCTGTAAATAAAAATAATTCCGAAGAAGCTATCCAGAGACAATAATAATTTCTTTTTATAAACCTGAGTTAAAAACTGTCCCTTGTCACTGAAGAGCTAATGGTAAATTTTGTGAGACTTCCCAGACTGGAAGCCTGATTTTTTCATTTTTTATTTGACTTAAGCAAGAAAACAGACTGAATCTTCATCCCTTGCTTTAGCAGTTCTTGGTGTTATCTGACTTTTGGAAACAAAACAAAATACTGAGGGTCTGTGAGTCATCTTCTTTTCAGCCTGAGCCAACTCCAGTTTCAGTATGTGTATGCTTCTTTCTTTATACTGTGACTTTTTCCCTCCTAAGTTAGTCATTGTTATCACTTGGCACAAGTCGAGAAGTTAAAAATGTCAACAAGCATGAGGCACGCTAAAAACATGCAAACAAACCTCCCGTGTAATCTTCCAAACCCCAGAGCGCTCCCGTTCCCATTACTTTGTTGTTCATGAACCCATCTGATCTTTTGATCATATCCTGGTGGAGGGAGCAGGGAGGTCAATTCCAAGGCAAGGGTTTATTGACCAGGAATGGTGTGCTAGAGGCCCTCTCCAGTTAACTACTGCTAGTGTGTCCAGTGCCCACAACAGACATTATAGCATTGCATAGATAAAAGGCAGCAAATAGATTAGAGGTGAAAAAACTTTTGTTAATCTTTTTGCAAGGAAGAAGTCTCTGTGTTTGTATCTACATACCAAGAAGGTGCTGAAACTCTGTTTAATTTTACTACAGTTATTTTTGGCGCTTGAGAGATGACCAAATAGAATCGTTACACCATAGGCTTAGGCTGGCTTAGGTGAAATTGGTGAAGCCCATGTGGTTTGTGGTGGTAGTTCCACTGGGACAAGGACTGGTTTGAAGTCATCCCTAAAAAGCTGGCATGGGAAAGGATGAAGCAGTGAGCAAGTTGATTGGGGTGAGTATCAACTAGTTCTTGAAGACAGTGTATCTCAAAATGAAGGTCTCTTACAGTAAGTGGCGACTTGCCATCTATCTGCTCTGGTGCCAGAGTTTAACTGATGGCTCGGGTGTCCCTGCTGCAGAATGAGTTATCGAGCTGAAGGGCTTTTGGGATTGTCATGGCAAAGGGGTTGGAAGAGTCTGAACAGGTATTACCTACTTTGGTAGGGCATCCAGGCTGGCCCAGGCTTCCTTGGTGAATTGATGAGGGCAGATTGAGCATCACAGCAGACTGTTAGGAGGTCACTGACGTCTTGCTCTTTGTTAGTGTTTATAGAAACGTAGGTAGAGTATCTCTGCTAGTCTCTTACAGATCAGTCACTGTGGTGGGGAATACTGCAGTATGTTAATCTTTTAGATCATTTTGCTTCCCTGATTTCAGTCTAAATTCTCTAACAAATTAGCATCTTCCATGGGCATATTGCTTGAACCAACTTTTAAAGGCAGCAGTTCCCTATCTCTCCCCCGCTCGCCTTGCTCTCTCCTGCCTCCTGCTTTTGCGTAGGTCAGAAAACATTTGCTGACTTAAAATGGTATTTATTACTGACTTTTAAATCTGGGTGGGCTGGTAACCAGGATACAGCGGGCAAGTGGAAGGAGGGTAACAGCATGTTAAAGTGATTGATGTTGCAAGCATTGGTTATGATGCAGAATATTAAAAAGGAAGAAAGCTAATTCTCTTTGCCCCTAGACCTGAAAAAATGTGGTCAGTCTTTACCTCTGGTGCTTTTATTTCCATGGGACAAAGCAACCCTTCAAGGATCTTGGGGTGAAGACTCAATCTGGTGAAGCAGAAGAAGGTGGCTCAGTTCTGTGTTGCTGCTTTACATGGATATGTAAAGGAGGATCCTGGAAGAGCCCTGGACAATGGTGTGTCTGGTAGGGCAAGGACAACGCAGCTCCAAGTAGCACAGGGAATGCATGAGCTGCTGCTTAGTCTGACGGTCAGACTTTCCTCAAATGTACTTTTCTTAGCACTGGCTGCCAGGCCTGACTGTCTTCAGGTGGTGGAAATGTGACCCCGTAGAAAGGCAGTGATGTGTGAGTCCTTTCCTCTGATTGTACTTTGGCATCAGCAGATTGTTCTGCTGGCTCTTTGAGGTTGCTTTGTTCAGGATACGCTCAGCTATACTTTGGCTGTGAGTAATGCAGAGGCTATTCTACTTTTCTTTTCTATGCCCCGGTTCACACAACTGATAAGCGTGCTTATGTTCACATTGTGTCCTTCTGCTTCTCACTTACATGTTCTAATGATTTCTTCTAATTCCTTAATTGGAAGAAATTCCTTCTAATTTCCTTAAAAATAGTTATAGTGCTACCACTGCCGTCTTCAGTGAGGGATGGGATGAGATACTCGTCTGGGTTGTTATTGCAGATTCTGCAGGTGCAGGCTGTGGTTACTGCCTTACGTACATTTTGAAACAGCCTTAGAAAGGTCATCCACAACTTTCAAGGCAAGAGACTTCTGTTTTAAAACAAAAGCTTATAACCAGTTGACTAGGAAGGCTGCTTAATAGAGTTTCACTGGGCTGCGCCAACTACAGTTAAACCCTTAGCATGATCTTCTGATAGGTATTTTCTGGACTATCCCCATATCTGGTAGATGTCTGGCCTGTTCCACGGTTAGATAAGTAACCCCCAAACAATTCCTCCGGAGGAGTAATCTTCCTTACAGCACCTGATGTACAGAGATCTTGTTGAAATCATAAAGAATTCAGTCTCTTTGTCAAGACACATCTGACACAGGCATGTATGTTCAACTTCATAACATACAATTCACCTCAGATCCCTGCACTGCTGTAATATTACGGATTTCTTTTTTCCACTGCACACGTGTTTTTCATGCTAATTTAGACTCTTTTTTTTTTAAATTATTTTTGCATGTGCCTTTGAATATGGGAATAAGATTGACTAGGATACAGGCATCATATGGTGGGACTTCTGTTGGGATGCAGAACTAGATAATAGTTGCAAATGCAATTAAAGGATAATTAATTCAGATAATTTAATCAGATGTAAAAATAGAAAAATCTTCTAATCCTTTAACTCTCAAATTGTGGGGTTTTTTTTCTGTTTAAGAAATAGTACCTTTCTTGTAAAGCAAAAAAACATTTGTGTCTTTATATTTGTTTAAAGGCCTCCTAATGTATATAAGGAATGAAACAAGGGGATAGGAGCTTTATGCTTTAAATACCAGGTCTAGTTTTGCTGGAGGGTTTTTTCCTGAGGGCTGGGAAATTACCAGGATTAATGACCTCATGTGGGACAAGAGACTGATGTGGGACCAATTGAAGGTAGATTTATTTTTTTGTTTATTTATTTGTTTAGTTAGTTAGGCTGCCTAAGATAGTTTTTTCATATATTCTTTCTCCACAAAAGGTTTAGTGCAACACTGTTTAATAATTCTTTTTTCTATGAGTCTCAGTGGGGTATCATCACAGAGGGTGTTAATCTCATGAGGGTTGCTTGTCAAATTTTGTGGCTTTTTGCTTAAACTGAGTTTGACTGAACATCTGTATTCTAAGCCTGAGGAGAGGGGCAGGGATCACCTGTGCGGGCCTTGTCTGGTCTCGCCCATGCTGTCTTGAAAATAAATGATGAATGCGGAGAACCCTTATAAGGACCAGTTCTATTAATGACATTTTCAAATATCTCTTGTTGGAGCAAGGTCCTACCCTTCAAAACTGTAGATCAAAATGAGAAAAATCCCTGGTACCAGCTGGAAAATCTCAAGAGATAAAGAAACCCCCAGCCCTCACACAGGGGGATCAAACTTCCACAGCAGTTGGAAGAAGGACTTGTAGACTTAATTGAGTTTAGAGTGAGCAGATTTACAGTGAGCAAATTCAGAATAATGCAGCATAGACATGATGTGACATATCCATGTGCTTTAGTAATATCAAGTGTGTGCAAACAATTGTTATATGAATAAAGAATGAAAATAAAGATGTATGTCAGAAGAAAGGCAGGTAATTAAAATTAAGGGTAAAGAATACCAGTAAGGAAATCTGCCTCTTCAGGGCGGAAGCCTTGCCTAACTTCAAAGACTGTGTTCTTCTTTTCTCGAACTTATGTTCATGAAGGAAGTTCCTATCTAAAGATGCCTGAACTGTTTCTGTGACCTTATGAGGGTGCTGAGCACATCTTTTACTTTCTTAATAGCTTAATCTGCATAAGATATGTCATTTATAGTATTTGGTTATGATCTTATCATACTAAGTAAAACTTGTATCTGTTAGGGACTTGGCACTTCAGCTGTTTTTCCAAGTCCAAAAATTGACAAGACTCATCTGTGTCTTGCATCTATATTTTCTGATTCTATAACTTCTCAGTCTAGTGAAAGCTAAATTTACCTAAGCTGCTTTTAGTGGTTGTTCGTATATGCTAAACTCCTGTTCATGTTCTAATCCTATTCCATATCTAATGGTTATCACACACTACTTCCCATGTTACTCTATATGCTAAGTAATCAGGATTGAATGATAGGCGTGCAGTGGTTTCTGGCACACTGGCAGCAACTTTTGAACTGCCTTGTTTTTCAAGTCCCTCTCCCTCTCAGAGGTAACAAACATCCCTTTGGAGATGGAGTGCACTTGAGTTTTCATTTGTTCCTGCTTCAACAGCCTGACCAAAGGTTTTCAACCACAAAAAAGATATTATCAGGGTTAGTGTGATCCCATTCTGCAGACTGTTTGAAGGTGCCGGTAGTGGAACTCCAAGAAGCGCTGAGATCCCTGGATCTACTTTGCCAAGGAATTGCTTGTGTGATCCAAGGGAACAATTTTTTTCTTTCCTTGCATATCGAGTGCTTTTTAAGCTCTCTGTACAGTGAGGCCTTGACTGCTTCATGAAACTAAAATAGTTAAACTTTAATAGTTTTTCTACAAAAAAGTAAATTACAGCTGTTCTTCTGGAAGTGGTTAAGAACTCCCACTATCCAGTCCATAGCAGGTTGGCACTGGCTTGTGCCAAGAGCTACTGTCAGTGAAATTAATATTGTTCCCAAGAGGTCACATAACGGAGCGCTGCCAATACAAACAACGGCACTGCAGATTCTCAAACTGTTAAGGCTGTAATGCAGGCTTCTTTAACCAGAGCTTGTTCACCCAGCTTGGAGGCCGCTCCCACTCTCTGAAAACCTCAGAAGCAAGAAAAGCAAAAGTCAGCAGTTTTATTCATGATTTGTTGTGTTTTAAATGTGCTATAGGTATTTGAACTTAGAGTGGGGCTACCCTGGCAGAGAGCTTGGGTGCTTCTAGCCCTTAGTTGATAGCTGATCTTTACCAGTAGGTCTCAGAGTGCTTGGCAGAGCAGAGCGGTCATGGTTGTTCCCATTGCACGGGAAGGGAAATGCGTGGCTGAAGGTTACGAGCACACCAGGTTCAGGAATAAAACCGAAGCACGCTGAACAGTCTGGTGCTTTGTCCAGCAGGTCAGTTGGTCTCTGCAAAATCAGAAAACCAGTTTCTCAGAAACAAAGAGTAAAGAATTTCAACATCTTGTACCTGCAAGGAATAACTGTGCCCTACTTCTAGGAATAAGGTTTGGGAAATTACCGGGTCACCTACCTTTTGTGCAGGCAGCGGTAAAAGTGGAGCTCTCCGAGAGCAGGGACATTAAAGAACAGGGACATTAAAAACGTACCTTTGCACACCTGTAAAGCAATTCATGGACTATTTGTGTGCAACTCATGCAGGACAAAAGAAAGGTTGCCAGAAATATAGGCATTTTTCAAATAGTAAACTAAACTGATGCAATTTACTGCAAGTTATTTTCATAAATCATAAAGTACTGAATTTTAACTTTGTCTTTTTGTACTTGAAACATTAAATATACTGTAGTTATTGAAATCTAGAAAACTGGTTCTTTATTTGCAAATTGCTTCTGAATAAATTAGGATTTGAATGGATTTTCTTATTCAATAATATATATACTTTGTATTGACATTTTTAGCTATTTATTGTCAGCATCGTTCACAGCTGATTTGCTGAATATTTGCTAATATTTGAAGTTTTGTTCCTGCATCTGTGTTCACTGAAATAGCTGCAGCAATATTGGATAGTTTTTCCCTTCTGCTGCTTGTAACAATTCTTGCGGCAGAGGCGAGCATCCTTGCAGCAGGGTCATGGGGGAAGTTCACAAGAAGGCTCCCGAGCCTGTACTGGGAAAAACCTAACCATGCTGATTTTGCCTGACACCAGAGAAGGAACATTTGAACTTACGTCTACGTGATGGGTGGTTGGTAGTGACAGGCGAGATGAATTACTTGTTTAATTGATCGTCTGCTTTAAAATTTTTATTATATTTAATCTCTGACAAATGTGGGTTGCTGAAGGCCGAGTTCTGGCACCAGTATTATCTGCAGTAACGTTGACAGCAGAGGTACATCGGTTCCTCGGCAGCTGAGACCTGGCACACTAGGTAATGTGATGGGGAGGAGTTTTGGTGAAAGGCTAACATGAAAATATGTGATTTTAAGAGCCTTTTTTAAACACAGGGTGTGTCCAGGAAAGTGCTTCTGCAGCTCCACAGACTTTCTCCCCCGTGCCTGATGCAGCTGG
The DNA here is from genome assembly GCF_000690835.1 of Fulmarus glacialis. Lineage (NCBI taxonomy): Eukaryota > Metazoa > Chordata > Aves > Procellariiformes > Procellariidae > Fulmarus > Fulmarus glacialis. Next base: position 77,125 of record NW_009218503.1, on the reverse strand, counting down.
TTGGAGGAGCAGAATTAAGTCGTGTCTGGGAGTGATCGAGCAGGACAGAATTACAGAAGAATTTGGGTTCGAAGGGACCTCCCGGAGGTTGTCTGATCCAGCCGCTGGGCCGAGCAGGGCTGACTTCAAAGCCAGAGCAGTTGTGCAGGGCCTTGTCTGGTCAAGTTATGAAAACTCCAAGAAGGAGATTGCCCAGCCTGGGCATTAGTTCTTGTGTTTGACACACAATTTCCCCGTGAAATTTCTTTTTACTGATGCATGCTTGTGAGTCAGGCTGCCTGGCTTGCAGAATGTCTTTGCCAAGTTGATGTGCCATCCTTCTTTCTTTTTTTATTTGGAGATGTGTCGTGAGAAGGTATTTTGCTAGCAACACAAGAAATGTGCCAACAGAAGTACTTTGAAAAGCTTTTAAGTATGCAGACAATCGACATTTTCCTACTCCTGATCTCTCTTTTCACTGTTTTGTTGATGTCTTCATTTAGCTCTATCTGAAAATAGATGGTAACCTGTCACTGGAAACATCTTTTTAATTATAGTGTGAAATATCCAGTGTGCCTTCTCTTGAAAGCTCCAAATAATGTGTTATTAAATTATAACTTGCATCATTAGAAATACTAATAGTTGCATAAAATTTTAATAATCACTAAAAAAAACCACGCACCTGCTCTTGTGTGCTACCCTCCAGATCAAAACCAAACCCCATGCTGATGGCCAGGAACACGATGGTAGATTACAAAGACCATCTACTGTATTTATTAGGTGCTGAGTTTTAAAGAGAAATAAACGCAGCAATATTGCTAAATTTTTACAGTGACAGTCTGTGCAGTGCCTATTTTGTACTGAAAAAAAGGGAGGATGCTGCTTTCCTGTGAAATGTCGCTGGCAGCCAGGAAGAGTGAAATGCACTGGGAAGCTTTTTAAGGTAGCATTACTAAAGGTATGGCTGAAATGGCAAACTAGAGCACAAAAACTGCAATAAAGTCACGTTAATGAAGGAACACCAATAGTCAAGTAAGTGTACTCTGCATATTTTAATGTTATATAAAGCATGATAAAAAGCAGTAAAATTCTGATTCTTTCTTCTTTTCATATTTAATGAACTCTCATTGCAAACACTGTATTAGCATATGAGCTGAAAATGTCCATAATGTTTTTATAAGAAAGAGAAGAGAAAACTTGTTTAAGCTCTGTTTCTATATTGTAAAGTATGACTGTAGCCCATGCAGTCTACAGTTGATCTATGGAGTTAAATGAGATGGGATTTCTGTTTTACTCAAATTGACGCACTTATGTGAACACGAAGGTGGGAGGTCAAGTTCCCCATTACTGGCACCTTTGAATTTTGTCTTGTCATTTTTTGTGGGCATAGTTAACTTCCTTTTTATGTTGACAGAGCAGAGACACTGAGGATTTATTAGGGGTGTTTTATGCCATCATTCCTTGGATAGTTTTAATTCAGCATAAACAAGTGCTTCCCCTGAGCACAGCTGTCCCTTCCTGCCTCCCTCCGCATCCCACTGCTTTTGCCTGTGCCCCTGCCGCCCGCCTTGCTAGAGATCGTGCTTGTGTGGTTCCCCGGTGACCTGGCGGAGGGAAATAATCTGGGTTAAAATGAATCGTTATTTAACGAGCCAGTTCGAAGCTGTCGGTCCCTCAGCTTGGTTCAGGAGGTGGCTTCACAGACACGCGTGGAAGCACAAAGCAGAAGAGCAGTGGGGATGGGAAGGTGAAGCAGGAGGTGGAGGGAGGACACGACCTGCTTGCCAGCAGCCTCGTTTTATGGTACTTTAATCTGGTCGTGGAAAGGCATCATTAGCAGGACAGTGGCTGTCTCCTTTTTTTTAAGGAACATGAAGTTTCTCTAACCCAGGCACCCCTCTCTGCTGGTTCACTAGTCCTCCCTTTCTCTCAAGCTGAGTTGGCTTCCGTGTCAGGATGCCGCAGCTTTATTTGAGGCACGGGATACGGACAGAGGAGGTTCGGGCCTGTGTTGGTGCCTTCCTGAAGCTGGATTTATCCAGGGCTTTTCTCCCATGGCAGGACTGGGGAAGAGGAGGAAAGCAACCAGCCAGTCCTGCTGTACTGTCTTCTGTGATATTCTTTTCTATTCTTAACTTCTTTTGGGTAAAGAAAAGGGCATTGCAAACAAAATTTGCCCTTGCGCACTAAATTACACTCCTTGCTAGGCTATGGAGACTTTAAAAGTGGCTGGATTATGCCAGCTTAACTAAAGAGTTTTGTTCGAAGCGTAAACCCATTCAGCTGTATTTAGTTTGGTAGGCACTGGAAAATACAGAAGTGCTTCTAAACACATTGCTTTCCTGACTGTTGTCTCAGAAATAAGTGCTTTACACTTAAAGAGCACTGCTTGTCTTTATAAAGAACTGCCATTTTCTTCGCAGATCCCTTTCTGTTTTGGGGGAAGTGAGAATGAACCATGAGTTAGGGTTTCCCTTTTGTGAAATAACTTATTCAGATTTATTGCAGGTTCTTTTTATACGGAAAACAGGTGAGAATACACTCTTCAGTTTCCTTTCACTAATGACCCATTTGGGTTTCTCCAGAGAGCTTTGCAGGCTCACCTGGAAACCCTACATTGCAAGCTCTGCTGAATACAGATTTCTCTTTTTACAGCTTTTTGACCTTTTAATGTTACACCTAAGTGTATGAAGTTTAAGTATATTAAGTATATGATTAGGGGAAGATCTTTCCTTTATAAAGAAGATCCTTTATAAAGGATCCTTTATAAAGAGTTTTATATTTAATCTTAAATAAATATTAATGGAGAGAACTGTTCCATTGGTTGTTCTGTGTTATCCATGAATTCTGACAGCGGGTTTCAAGAGGAGCAGCGGGGGAAGGTTGTTTGTTACGAATATTATTTGGCAGAAAGTCAGGCATATGCTATGGTTTCATATGAATGATATCTGCTGAAAGTCAGCTAGCTTCCCAACCAACTCTGCTGTGCCTTAGCAACCACGAGGAAAAATCTGCTGCCACATGGAAACGGACTGGGATTCATGAGAACGTGCCTTATATCCAGCCACCCTCTAACAACGGTAGCATTTCATCCACTAAACACAGCACCCATGTCTTATTTCTGCTTAAACCCCCTATAATTTTGACAGTAGCAAGCGATGTCAAATGCAAAAATTCGAAGGTGGCAAAGTGATAAGCCAAATTGTTCAGTAATTTTCTCTCCCTTCCCCCACTCCTTGCCTGGCATGGGTAAGCGCTGGGAATAAATGAGCATTTATTCCTGCAGAAAATGCTGCCTTCTTGTGTTGCAGGTTGAGGAGGGTGTGTCGGGCAGGTACAGCCCAGCTTTGTTCCAAGATTTGTGTTCAGATCAGGGCTAGAGTGGAAACTCTCTAATTCTTATAGCTGCTTGCTTCCAGCAACTCCAGCAAATCTTTTTGAAGAAAAAAACCCACAGGGTTCCATCAGCTGTAAGAGTTGCAGTCGTTTCTATCGGTGTTATGGCATTATCATTGTCATGGTTTGTAATGAGAGAAAGAAATCTGTCTAGGCAAAAAATAATTACTTTTTGATTGGTGTGTGGAGTGGGGGAGAAGCCTGAGGGAAATTAAGTAAATACCCCTGGTGGATTTTTTTAATTTTTCCTGAGCCACTGTATTGTTAGAGTTGAATGATTAGTAAAGAGAGAAAAGCATAAACAGATTGTTGTTTTTGAGAGTGAATCTGGATTCTGCTTTATTTGTGATCCTTTTCCGTACACTGTCTCTCATGGTTGGAACGTGAGAAGTTTCCAGCATGAATACTTGTGAAAAAGTATTTTAGGCTTGGGTGCTTAGACGCTTGTTGGAAATCTGTCTGAATATATAATTTCCTTTGTGGTCACATTAGTCAATTTAGGATTCAGGTGTTGAGTAGTTGCAGAAATCCCCCTGTCAGGGAATAGAAACGATCTCATTACCGGGTAGTCTGTGCATTTCAAAATGAGTTGATTTTTTTTTCAGCCTATTTATATTTAGGGAGTAAGCCCGGATAGAGCACAACACTGAAGCATTTGCTTAATTTTAAGTATACTGAGTAATCCAATTTGGAATGCACAAGCGCTATACTGAATTCTTTAGGGACACAGTGGTAGTGCCCTGAAACTATGAACAATTGTTTTCCTATATTTGTATACAAAAATGTTCCTAGAACTGCTCAGCAGTGTGGAGTTGATCATGGGCATGTTTGCAAATTAAGCCCTGATCAAAGAGAGAAATATTGATGAGTGCGTTGTAAAATGAAAACAGGTAAAGTTTGATTGCGCATTGCAAACTCTTAATGTGGCGTTACGCTCAGTTTTTGTTAATGCAACCAGTTAAAAACCTAGTTATTTGAAAAACCTGGAGTGGAAGCTTAAACAATTTGCTCGGCGGGGAGGAGCCCGGATTCTGCCTTTTCTCATTTCTTTTAGTTTTAATATAAATCCTGCTGTAAAAGATTTAGAAAAAGAAATAATCTTGATTAATAAAAAAGGTTTCTTACTTCCCTATTTTTGCCAAAACTTTTCTGTCTTGCTAACTGCACAGGAGTATCAGAAGCTCTTAGAAGAAGGGCAAAACATTTGCGTCCAATATTTTAAATTATTATTTTCCTACAATTTCTACGGCCTCTTCCGTGGTGTTACAGTGTGACTTCTAGTGTAGACAGGTTGCTGGCTGCTACCACTGTACTAAATCCCAGCTGAGGAAAGCACTTGAACTGGAAAGCACTCTTGCTTTGTTTCTTTCTGAGCATGATGGTGATTAAATTGCTAGCAGATGTAAGGAGCATTGCTGATGCTACCGCGACTGCAGTGCTGGCAATGGCAGAAATATCAGCAGTTGTTGGAACAGCTTGGGCAGGAGGCAAAGCACAAGCAACTTGTAGGCAAGTCATCCTCTGAAGTTGAGATGAGGCCAAAGCAAAATCCCAGATCTAAAAAAGAGGAGAAAATTCAAATGTATCTCCAAAAGGTATGACTGCAAACATGCTCTATAGTATCTTTAGCCCTTGATTAGAACATTAACCAGGCTGTAGAAAATGCATAGGGAGTTGCTATAGTGGAGCCAGTTCAATACTCTGCTGAGTAAAGAACTAAGTCAGCATCTCACAGGAAGATACAGCTTGATCTTTCTAATGGAGACCAAAATGTGCCTTCATTAGTACACTTTGCTTGTTGTGTAGTATGTCATGCGGGAATTTCTTTCCGAACCTTTCAAAAATAGTTTGTGCTCATATATTAAAATATTATCATCAATATCTTTGTATGCTTAGCTTTAAATAAAGGCAGAGATTCTCAACTTGTTTAAAAATAATTGTCCAGTTGAAGCAGTACTAATTTGCAAGAGATAAACCTTGCATAGTAGTATCAGTCATTGAATTAGCTACTGCTTTTAAAGATCTAGCTGGAGTATTTGATTTTTTTGGCTAATAATTTCATGAGCTGGTCATATGGATTGTAAAGTAGTATTTCCTTCTGGTTGTTTTAATTACTTGCTAGTCACTTTATTCTAATCCTCCCGTTCTTTTAACACCATTGCTCTGCTCCCTGCATTTCTAGTGGTTTTAAATACCACAGTAAACTCCTTTATAATTTTTCCCAATTTCAGACTAAATTATCTGTGGTGTATTCAGATCTGGATCCTAGCAGTCCTATTCCAAAACCTTCTCCTGGGCCACCTGTCCCAACTGTCCTCTCCTGTCACATGCAAGTCATGTCCCCAAGCTAGGATGCAATCCCTGTGCCATGTTCATACTTCATGTTCCTGATCGCCCATCCCAAGGCACCGGCTCCCTGCCTTTTTCTTCCTGCATCCCCAGCAGGGAAGCTGAAGCCACCTAATTACACCTACTCATGTACGATGGGAGAGCCTTCCTGGAGGACACCCAGCGTTCTGGATCTGCTCCACATATGGTCTCCTGTCCCAGGACCATACGTGCTGCCACATCCCCATCTCCTCCCCAACACGTGGTTTGGCAAAGCTTCTTCTCAAGCTGGTGAAGAGGCACAGGGGGACGCTGGGGTGGCAGTGCCTGGAAAGCGGCACTTGGCATGGGCAGCAATAGCTGTTCCAAGGTAGTTTTCATGAGAGATGAGTTGTTTGCTTGATGACTAATGAATTTGCTTTAAAAGCACATTTTGGCTCATTCTAAGAGTTATTTCCAAATGTATTTTGAATTGGTGCGTGTGTGTCAAAATCATTTGGGAGGAGTGGCCAAATACCTTCAGGGAGGAGTGGTGTGTCCCCCGCAGAGAAGCCCGAAGGCTGGGGTTTTCAAACAAAGCCTGGAACCCCAATTCCACTCCCTCTTCTTCCTCTCTCTGGAAGGGGACTGCCCAGTTTGTCCCCAACAGCCAAAGTAGAGTTTGCTGAACAGAGGTGTACTCAGTAGCACAAAATGAAGGGATTTTGTGCTAGCTAAATATTTATTGAGGCAAGTTAAAAAACAAAAAAAGGAAAAGATAAGGGGATCTAGCTTGGTAGCTAGGACATAAACTCCTAAAATTTGATATGAATTTCAGCCTAATTTCAGTAAGTATTTCAACATCACACACGCTGCACTAGCATCAACAGGAAAGATAATTTTTTCTATTCCAGAATGCCACTTCCACTTTTGTTTTATTTTCTCCTATGCAATTTCCATTTTCTTACATTTGTAGAAATTTTGTGTGTGTAGATTCCTGCATGGCAGGCTAAATGTACTCTCCTGGGCTCTCCAATGTTTCATGCTTGCTCCAAGCTGATGTGGGTTCAGGCTGCCACTAACAGAAGCCGTTGTCCTGTCTTCCCTTCTCCCATTTCAGGGCTCTGAATTCCTTCTCTCTCCCCTGCACCAGAGCTAGCACTGTGTGGTTTGAAGGATAAGCTAAAAGATTTTTTTTTTTCCCTCTACTAGTTTTCAGCGTCAGTGACCTTTTGCAGACTCCTTGGAATTTCTTCCTAATATCTAATCTAAATCTACCCTCTTTCAGTTTAAAACCGTTACCCCTCATCCTGTCACTACACTCTCTGATGAAGAGTCCCTCCCCATCTTTACTGTAGGCCCCCTTTAAGTACTGGAAGGCTGCTATAAGGTCTCCTCGGAGCCTTCTCTTCTCTAAGCTAAACAACCCCAACTCTCTCAGCCTGTCCTCACAGAGCAGGAGCTCCAGCCCCCTGACCATCTTCATGGCCCTTCTCTGGACCCACTCAAGCAGGTCCACATCTTTCTTATGCTGGGGTCCCCAGAGCTGGACGCAGTACTCCAGGTGGGGTCTCACCAGAGTAGAGGGGGAGAATCACTTCCCTCGACCTGCTGGCCACACTTCTTTTGATGCGATTGGCTTTCTGGGCTGCGAGAGCACATTGTCGGCTCATATTCAGTATTTTATCCACCAATACCCCCAACCCCAAGTCCTTCTCTGTAGGGCTGCTCTCAATCCACTCATCACCCAGCCTGTATCCATGTTTGGGATTGCCCCGACCCAGGTGCAGGACCTTACACTTGGCTTTGTTGAACTTCATGAGGTTCGCATGGTCCCACCTCTCTAGCCTATCAGGGTCCCTCTGGATGGCATCCCTTCCCTCTAGAGTATCAGTCACACCACTCAGCTTGGTGTCATCCGCAAACTTGCTGTCCATGTCCCCGACAAAGGTGTTAGATAATACTGGTCCCAGACCCCTGAGGGACACCACTCGTCACTGGTCTCCACACAGACATCAAGCTGTTGACCGCAACACTTTGAGGGCGACCATCCAGCCAATTCCTTATCCACCGGCTGGTCCACCCGTCAAATCCATGTCTCTCCATTTTAGAGACAAGGATGTGTGTGGGATAGTATGAAATGCTTTGCACAAGTCCAGGTAGATGACATCAGTCAGTCTTCCCTTACCCACCAAAGCTCTCCTGTTGTAGAAGGCCACAAAATTTATCCTTTTTGCTGAGTTTGGTCTTACGCTGTCGTGGAACTGCACCCTGCAGTAGCAGTATTTTCCCTGGCTGAGACTCAGCCATCCTCTGAATGCCAGGGACCAGGCCAGTGTAGTTCCCACCGGCATCACTGGAATTAGCTTGCTGATGATAACATCGTTAGTGCCAGCCTGGGAATGGAGCGGGGAGGGGGGAAATTGATGTATAAGCTTCAACCGTGCTGCTGCAGTGATTGAGGCTTGTTGAATGAAAGACTTGGACAGAAACTGAGTGAAGTGGTGGTATGTAGGGCTGCTGCAGAACCGAGGTGTTAATGATGTGCCAGCTAGGAGAGTAAGTGGGATCTGAGGCAATGTTGCACTCTTACGGCATCTTTGTTGGGTACGGGAGAGGGGAATTAAGCTTTTATGTTATAGTATTTCCATATGGAGCTACTGTTATGCATGGAACTACACTAACATTTGTGATGAGCGTGGAAGGGTAAACAGCGTCAGATGCTTCTGTGGTTCCTTGTCACTTCCCTTCCCTTTCTAAAAATACAGTAACAAGAATACAGGGGGAAAAAGCAGGTGGCATTACTGAAATACGGATTCTGTAATTCTTTCAGGGTGTGAAGGATGATTTTTTTTTACGATTACAATATACCAAGTGTGAATTGGATCCTTCTCAAAGCAAGGAATTAATTACGCTGCCTACAAGTTGGGATAACGTGAGGGAGCACCACACAATCCTCCCATTGTGCTGCCAGTGCACCTGCACAAGGTCTTCTGTTCCACTTCCAGACTTCTTTTAGGCAATGTTTATTTGTGTCTTGTGTGGCTTGTAGTAAGATAGAAGTTGCCAGTAAGCATCGGAGTAGACAATATCTTGTCTTTTAACACTGACAAGATATGGAAGCATCGTGGTGAGTAAAGGTGGAGACGTTTATTCTGTCTCTGTTTACCTTCCAGAGTTCTGGTTCAGTGTTAATTTTATAACTTTAAATCCCCAATCTTTATTGATCAGTGGTAAGGCTTTGGCATTTGCATTTCCCTGCTGTGAAGAGTTATGTGTAATTTTCCTTTCTATCTCCTCAAATATGAATCCTCTCTAATTTCATTAAGCGATCGGTTATTCTCACATTACATAAAACGGAGCACAGAAAGTCTTGTCTTTTCTCTGTGCCATTTCATTATTTTGTATAATTGCATTATGTCTCCTGTAATCTCTCCTTTGTAAGGTAAGTAGTCACAGTCTTTTCTGTCTCTTCTCATATTAAAATTTATCCAAATCCTTTATTATTCCTACTACTATTATTGTCTGAATCCCCTCTAACGTTGGAGCGTCCATTTTTTGAGATGCTGTTACCAGTGCAGCACGTGGCGTGCAGAGATAATGCTGATCAACGTTAGAGCAATGTTACCTCCCCACTGGTCACCATTTTATTCCTCATTTATCCTAACATTTTTTTTTAACTACAGTTAAGAATTTCATTTGGAAGAGTGGTCTTCTTGAGAAGTGTTCTGTGACCCTGAGGTGTCTTTACTGAATTGATAAATTTTGCTTTAAGAGGTATTAGAGCATTTTCTCCCTCTAGTACATGCTGCTTTTAATGTTGAGCTCATCATCATACTGTCTTTTCACCTAGCTGTTTTTAGGTTTATCTTTAAATTCTTCACTGTCATTTCTGGTCTTTCCTGACCCAAATAATTGTATGTTGTCTACAGACTTTGCCATCTCATTGCTCATCTTCTTTTCCAGATCAAGAATAAATGTAGTGAACAACGCAGAACTGAGTTTACCAAACCTTTTTCCTGATGTGAAAAAAAAAAGTATTTTGAGACTTCAGTTAGGCTACTCGGATGATTTGATAAATTCTTTTTATTTAGATTTCAATAGCTAAAACACCTAGATTGCTGCTACTTTTTTTCCATACAAAAACCAGAACAAAACTAAAGCTCTACCAAATTGTCTTACAGACCCTGTCCAGAAGAATTTCAAATCCCTATTTGGAAACTCCTTCAAACAAGGTACTTGTCAAGCTTCTTTTTAATTCCATTTCATCAAACAACATATTAGGAATCTTTTTGCTTTGGTTCAACCTCTTAATCATAGCTTTGAAGACACTTGTGAATGTGGCCTGCAGTTAAATCCAGTTAACAAGTTATAATTTGTGTGTGTTAGAAGTTGTCTACTTCTATTACTGAATTTGCAAACTGAATTGTTGTGAATTGATATGCACTCGCTTCCCAGCCATTTAAATGATTGCCACCGTTTAGCTTGCTTTTGCAATATTTAAGAGTATGTTTTTGCATCTCACAATACTTTACTGTCTCAGGACTATTTTATATTCCTTGAAAGATTTCTAAACGTAGGAAACAAACAAAAAATAAAGGTGAAACCACGGCATTGTTTTTCTTTCAAGTTAGTTATTTGTGTTACTGGTGTGTTTTGCTGGGACGGTGAGGAAATATCACAACAGAAGCCTGAGTTAAATTCATCACTAAGGAGTGGTATATACAGGTGGAACATGGTTTTATGGAGGATGGAGTTGGGTCCTGTTTTGACAGACACATCTGCAGCCTTGAGGTGTAAGGTAGAAATCAGGTGTGGGGGAAGTCGGAGGTGTGTCCATTCTGAAAGACCACATCCTCCTGGCAAGGTACGGATGAACTGACCTGTAGCTATCATAGGATACCTCCAAAGTTTCTGAACAAAAAGAAAAAAACTATGAAATGGTGTTTCAATGTGTATTAGGCTTGTATTAAATTATTTAACTCTAATACATATGGAGTAATGTTTAATTTTTACTGTATTTGTGTGGTTTTGCAATGGTTAATATAGTCTTTTTGCTTTGCTAGAGTAACACTTGTTTTCCTTTGAACTTGTCTGTTGTTCAAAGGTAAAGCCAACAGATAGTAAAACCTCTGCTTTTCTAAGGCAGCAAATGTAAAAGTAGACCAGCTCGTGGGGGCATCTGCAACCCATGATACAACCAGGTATGGCAGAAGTTGGGGTGCACTTCCTATGAGGCTTTGACTGCTTGCTTGTCGTTTAGCTGGGGAGAAGGCATTGCTCAGGGGGAGGGAGCGGACAGTGGCAAGGCATCAGGAATAAATCCCTGTTTGTCACAGTTTTCAATTTCTCTTTTCATTCAGATTTATGGAGAAAGTTCTTCCTGTGCTGGGAGAGCTCTCAGGAATATTTTTACTCTACAAGCGTCTGACCTGATTAAAGACAGGGTGTACCTTACTGGTATTTGCAGGTAACCCGAGATCATTCGTTTTAATCAACTGGATGGGTGTTATTTGTGTTTGTCTATGCCCTGATTTGACAAGAGAGTCAATTCTGAGAGTGAGATTTTGTATGTGTTACTAAGAATCGAAAATATTTTCTAAAAAAATTATTTTATATCTCATGTATTTTAATACCTTTTCTTATGTTACTTTGTCGGTTATCAGAAAGCAGCAGTGGCCTGATAGTCCATTAATTTAATTGCTTATGATTTCATATACAATTGTGTTTGTCTCTTATTTTGTTGAAAAGAAAGAGTATTAAATTCAGCCCTGGTCTGGAGTTATGGAAGAGATTAATTGGATTCCTAAGATTTAGTTACACAGTGACTTTTGTATGTAATTTATGGAATATTTCTGTAATGAAGTGATTTTCATTTGTGTTGCCTTACAGCATAAATGCTTCCTCCTATTTTGAATTATGCCAAAATGTGCAGGTTTCTATTACAGCACCATTCATTCATATCTGTATTTAAGAAAAAGCCACAATTTCTTTTTTTTATGATTTAAAAAGATAAGTTTACCAATAGTGTGAAAGATGAAGTACATCCTAGAGCAACACTCAAGGTCTTACACATATATTGTGTAGCTGTATTGCTTATGCCTATGCTCAGAAAGAAAATAAAATCCTGAGGCTAAAAGCTGGATTTTATTTAGCTCTTATACGTCTTTGGATGACTGTCTGCATGTAGCACAAATTGATAAAAATATTACATGTTGTAAAGTGTGCCATATGAATTAGATATGTAAGGGAACTTACTCATCTAACACAAGTTCCCTCATTGTAATTAGGGGCATCCCCTGAGACTTGCCAGAATAATATCTTCCCTTGAAATGAATAGGATTACAAAAATTAGTAGTTGAGACAAAGGGTTTGCCCTGCTTAACAAAAGGATTCACTTTTAATAGCTTTAAAAAATAGCTCTTTATTATACAAGAGCATTTTAACATTACTGTCGTGTAAGAAGTGATGTTTTCCTTATTTTCAGGAGAAGCTGTGTTGGATCGGAACTGGTAGACTGGCTTTTGGAGCAGTGCCCTTTTGTTAAGTGCAGATCTACAGCAGCTGGAGTGTGGCAGCTCCTCCTGGATATGGGCATTATATTATCAGGTCAGTCTTGATAGTAATTCTAGTGTGAGGAAGGCTATCAGTTTCTCCGGCATAGGATAAGACTCACGTTTTTGATGGGAGAGGAAGGAGTGAAAGAAAAAAACGCAGGCTGATCCATTTTTCTTGACAGTTGTTTACTTTACTATCTCTTTGGTAGGCTCACCTCTGTAACCTTTCATTTCATAAATACCAAAGATTAATCTCTTTTTTAGGGAATTTCCTTTCTTTTGCTTTTGCAAATGTAATTGTCTATTACCAAGTTGCAGACAGCGTGCGTGTCTTTTCCAGCCTAATTTTTTTTCTCCTCAAGCTCTTTTAGGTTTTTCACAAGACAGCAGCTCTTTAGTCACTGCAGATCATGGCTTTGCCAGATGAATTAAAATCATAGAATCATAGAATGGTTTGGGTTGGAAGGGACCTTAAAGATCATCTAGATCTAACCCCACTGCCACAGGCAGGGACACCTTCCACTAGACCAGGTTGCTCAAAGCCCCATCCAGCCTGGCCTTGAACACTTCCAGGGATGGGGTATCCACAGCTTCTCTGGGCAACTTGTTCCAGTGCCTCACCACCCTCATAGTGAAGAATTTCTTCCTTATATCTAATCTAAATCTACCCTCTCTCTGTTTTTCATAGTTTTAGATTGCAATGGATTGAGAGAGGATTCAGCTTCTTGAGATGGTGGTGATGCCAGGTCCTACCCAGCTGTCCCCACCTCCCCCACCAAATTTAGGGGTTTGGTCCAGCTAATGTGGTTGGTGATAATTACACCGGTAACCAAGCTCTGGAAATCTGATGGACTTTACTTTGTAGCTGGGACAACTTAGGTACTTAGGTAGCTCAACTCAGAGCGTACCCCGCCCTGGGGTCTGTGCTAGACACTTAACTTTCCTCCTTGCGAAAAGGTGAGGTGTTATGGAAAATTTCTGCTTATGTACGCTGACAGTATACTTAAAGGTTTTCTTCTGCTCCAGCTACTTTCTTCCTATGTCTGATCATGCAGCCGCAACGAGGGCTGAATGGCTCTCCCAGCAGGGGCTTGTGCTTTTGGGTTTGGACCCCGTCCTTCGATCCCAGTTCAATCCCGGTTATGCCAGGGAAGACGACAGCTGTTGTACTGATGCATCATCTTACCCAGGTCTAGTCTACAAATCCAGAAGCCCTGAATTTGAGGAGAAGCTGGGATAATGATGGCCTGCATCCCCATTATTGAACTTTGTTTATAGTACCTGGCCATTAGTGAGAACAGATTGGAAGCCAATGGAAATTGAGGTTCAGAAATCTGACAAATGGAAGGTTTTAACCCCCTAATTCTGAACGGATTCCCAAATTGATTAAATACTCAGCAGTCTTAATGCTTGAATTTCAGGAGCCTGGAGATCTTCAAATTGAGGTTTTGGGGTTGTCCTGTTTGGATGCACTGAGTTAATAAGAGAGGGCAGGATTGCTTCTATGCTGAGTTTGCTATCCTTTTGCCCTGTGTGGTGGTGCAACTCAGCATTAAAGTTAAGTGCAATACAAAATGTGGTGGGGACACAGAACCTTTACACGGTGAAGGTTTAAAGGCTATCATCTAATGTTATTTTTTCTAACAGTGGACAAACAACTCTATTTTCAAGACACTCATGCTTTCTACCAGTTCTCAGCCGATGAATGTACCTACCTCTTCTGTGAATTTGAGAAAGAGGAAGGATGGAAGAATGGAGTAAAGCTCCTACTTCAACTACTGCCCTTGTCTCCTCCCAGGATTGACATGTGTAATCTGTAAGTGTGCGTATACAGCTGTTTGCAACTTTTGCTGACTGTTTTGTAAGTGGCTGGCTTATAATGACACTTTACCCCCAAATCAATGAGCCAGCTTTCTTTTCAGGGTTGACAAGCTTTGTAGAGATGGGCTTTTCATCTGAGAAAGTCAGTGTGGGTAAATAAATGAAGGCACTCAGCTTGGGCTTTTGGGCATATTGTGGTTCTTATGCACTAGCTTGCTGACTCTAGCTTGCTATATTACCTAGGCAAATGGCTTTATTTTTTTTCTGGGCTCCTCTTACATTTGGAAGTTTGGCATGAATTTGGCAGCAGGCATGCTGTGGAGCTGATTGACTAGCAGATCAGATGCCCTTGTGCTGTGTCAGGATCAGCTATCGAATGGTTAGAGTGGATGGGTAGAAACGTGGTAGCTTCAGTCATCTGATTTTAGTTTGCTACTGCATGTTTGCCAGAGGTCTGTAGTCTCACATTATTATTCCTTTTTCAGAATATGCCTTTTAATAGTTTGGCTTCCTATACGTATCCTCTTTCACCTGACTATTGGATATTATCATACCCTCTGTGCTGATACAGCTGCGCTCTAAATGTTGCCTATTTAGAGCAGCTAGAAGGAAACCATAGGTATTTGCCATAGTTATAGTGCCACAATGAGAGGCCAAAATATAGGAAAAAGGTGTCAGTGAGAGGTCTGGAGGCTCGTGACCCCTCATGCCTTAGCAAATTTTCAGGAGCTGGCCTGGATAGACAAGTTGGGCTTAATTCTTTCATTGTCCCTACCATGATGAATCCTCAAATCTGATACTTATACTGTGGAGAACTATTACTCTGCCAGTACTAGGATTTATTCTCTTTGATGTCAAAGAGAAAACTTTCTTCTATGAATACTTTCCTTCTCTACGTATTAGATTTTAAAAACACATTCTCTCAAATAAATGTCCTATGGAAATATTTTAAAGGAGCACAAAGCCCAAAGTCCCTGTAAGCTGTCTCAAGCCCAGCTTCTTGAATTCAGACATGTTGAGCTGGTAGAAAAATTTCTCTGCATGGCTCAGGGCAGAAACTTGATTCCCTCCCCTGTTGCTGACTGCCCTCACCAACCAGAAATTGGCAGTTCCGGAGTAGGGATTCCCTTGAAAACGCATTTATTTGGTCAGCTTGAGTGAGTGTAGCCAAGTGACAAGGACCCCATATTGGCTAGAGCAGGGGACTGAATGTGATCTTCTAAGCAGATGACTCATATGGGAGAAAACCTTTGAATATTTTTGCAAATAGAAATTCTTGTCTTCCAGCCTACTCTGGTGCTAAGCAGTTTGGCTGTCCCTTAAATATCAGGGCGATTTCATCTTGATTTCAGTGGGAACTGGGGGGTTCCTCGTTATCACTGCAAATCAGGCCACTTTTCATGGTTCATGACTACTCGTACAAAGGCTTTGAATCAAAAAGACAGAACAGATAGGTCATATTGATGTGTTAGGTGAAGGGTGCTGAGTAGGAAAATGGATTGAAGACTTTTTGGGTTTGAGTTAAAAATGTGTCCTGCATGCTGACCTTGACCGGAGAGTACCACTATTTTACAGTCTGGTTTGCAGTTTTATCGTTCCAGTGCAACTGTCATTTCTAGTGGAGGATGTCACATGAATTGAACAATTATTCATTAATGTACATTTCCAGCTCCTTCCTGCTCACATTATTCAAATTCTAGTTGAAGTTGGATTCCTTTTGGGAACATTGTCACTGAAGAATTATTTTCTGGAGCTTTTACCTGTCAGATTGTGAGGGTGCTTTTTAAAAAAATATATATTGAAAGAACTGTATTTTAAATAATGGTATACTCTCGAGGGAGTGTGATATTAAAGGGAAAGGGGACTTTTCGAGGTTCAAAATTCTCCATGCTTGATGCAAATAATACACTGCTAAAACATAATATGAAAGGGAATAGATGTGATGAGGCGTTTGTTAAAGTTATCTGACCAGGTTAAATAAACTCATATACTCTTTTTTATGAAGAAAGAGGGCAATTGTAAAAACTCTTCCTTGCAGTGAGTGTTTGTCTTTTCTCAAATATATAAGCTGTCTTGCATACCATTAGAAGCATAGTCTTTCTTGTAGTTTAATATTTTTGTATTCATTTTTCTGTCTTAGTTTTTCTCATAGTCTGTATTGACGGCATTAATTCTCTATGTACATAGGGGTAGAGAAATTCTCACCTTATTAATTAGATTCCCTGCTTTTGATGAAATCTGAAGCGACTGCCTGCTTGTGCACCAGAAGGCAACTGGTTGGACATCTCCTGGTGGTCCCAGGAGCCAGACGAGCTCTGTCTCCTCCGCAGCTGGTGGGCAGCAGCCTTGCGCTTGCCTGGCCTGCTGGGTGCATCAGTGGGTCTCTGTGGAGCGCCATGGATCTGCTCTCCCAGAAGGAGTCTGTAGACCTGAGTAGGCAGTAGCAGCTCTGGGGACTTCCTTCAGCAGCTCTTCTGGAAACCCTATTAAATAAACGTGGCCCGGTCTCGACTTGCTGTACAGATTTTTGATGGATTTGTATTTGTTTCTGGTCAGTATTAGCAGTACTACCAAATAACGCTGTAGTAAGTTCTACAATGAAAACAGCATTCTGAAGCCTGAGACATGCTTACGGTACCTGAATAAATGCTCCCTGCTGCCTTTCGACCTTGGGAAATTCCCTACATTAAACATAACATTGGTGGGAATCTACCATGGAAAACAAGATGGGACATAGCAGATTTTTAGCAGCTCACACTAAACTGAAGGTTAATGTTGTTATGTGTGTTCTACAGGACTGAGCCCCTGCAAATGTTGTCAAATGAGATGGGACTGATGCAGAGGCCTCTTGGGGTCATTAAACACCCTGTGTTAATCACAGCCAATTCTACTTGAATAGAAAAGAAGTGAATATTGCAATAGCCTGGGAACAAAAGACCTGTATTGAAAGCTGTGCCATGGACTTCCTTACAACCTTGAGCAATCACTTAGGCTCTCATCCAATGCCTCCTGAATTCTTTTTCAGTGACTGCAATGGCTTTGTATCAGGTGTTTAATCTTTGTGTGCTTCTATTTCCTTCTTTGTAAATGTGGGTGTTTATAACAGCACGTAATTCCCAGAACCACTGGTAGACTCAATGAACATTTCAAGAATGCATTGGGTACCTTAGACTATTGAAATGTATCCCGTAATATTTTTTTTAATTATTTGAAGAGACGTTAAGGGGATTTTTTTTCTTTATCTCATATTGCTTGTTATTTTCTTTTCAGAAGTGTTACACTATATTCTGTATCTTCTGTCCTGAAATGATTTACGTTTTATTAATTTCAGAAAAGTAATCATTCTTAAAAGTAATTTGTTTTTAATGCAAATAGCCAGGATGGGGTTTTCTTTTAGTTACTGCCTTATAGAGTTCCTGGAAAACTTTTGCTGAATGCAAACAGCTCTCAGGTATCCATGGGTCTTTTACTGGCATTGTAGGTGGATTGTAAAGCCAGTGTAGAGACCTATGTAGTGGCTCTACATTGGACAGTTGAGGTCCAGGCCCAGGACCATAGGTGTATCCATATTGCTTCCTCCGTCAGCCGGTTGGGAAGCACTGGAGTTGCTTTCATGTGCTGTACACCAATAATTGTGCTGGACCTGACTTGCCTGCATGCAGATCTAGGGCAAGCATCCTCGCATCTCGCTCTGCTTAACACGCTACCGAGCCCACGGACCGCTGAGCTGTATAAGCATTAGGCTTGTTTGCCTGGGCTTTGTAGCTCCTGTTTGGTACCAACAGCCCTACTAGGTTTTAGCTGGCCACTTTTGAAAAAAAAAAAAAAGTAGGGCGATATCTGTCCTGATTCTGTTCCCTGGTATCCGTTCTGTCTTACTTTTTTCCATTAGCCTGGGTATCATAATACACTCTCCCTCTCTGATTATGGAGAGCTGACTATAATTTTTAGTATATTAATGGTTTCAGAAGTATTTGATGCTCATATGCAAATGAACACTAAGAGTGTTTTTAAATAGAGGATGAAGTGATAAAGGCCCAAGACAGAAATAGCTATGCTATATGCTGTTCTGGGTTTATAGATTGCATCAGTGGCTGTGTCTACTGAGCTGCTATCTTTTGCCTCCAATTTAGAAGAATCCTAGGTCCTAGCCTGGTTCTGAGAGATCAGAAGAGATCAG
>NW_009218503.1:47702-58854 GCF_000690835.1 Fulmarus glacialis | reverse complement strand
GTAGGGAAACATAGGCATCTAAAGAGGTCAGTTATTTTAATCTCATTCCAAATTATAAAGACTGAATAAATCAGTCTTTGTAAATGAAACTGCATTCATTTATTTCTTTTGGGCTGTTTATAATAACATGTTAAATCACATTTTTCTTTGAATAGGAAAGGCAGTTGTGAAAATAATTGTGATTTCTAATCTGAATTACCATTTTGGTCTGAATATGCTTGCCCCAAAATGAATGCATGTGTCATTCTGTGCTTTCTGACCTTAATTTTTCAGTAAGAGGAAGAAATTTTTGGTCATGGGATGTAAGAACCACAATATACGAGCTGCATATTCCAGACATGTTGTCAGCTCTCTCCCTAAACACATGAAGGCATATGAGAAATTAAATAATTTAGTGAAACATAGAAGCTTCTGCTAATACCTGGGATTTATGTTTATTACGGCAGCTGCAGTTTTGTGTATCTGCTCAGTTTGCTGGCATGCCACGCTTCTTGAATACCATGAAAAGTAAAGATGTCAAGGGCATTTTCTCTTTCTTCTTCCTATAGTAATAACGCTATTATATTGGTATCTTTCTTCCGATTGTCAATAAACCTTCCAAAAGGCTCGCAGATGTTTTAGTAATGGGAATTAGACTGTTTTAAAGAAAAACACGGTCCTATCCCGTGCTGTCCACAGTAGCTTTTGTGTGGCTTTTTCCACATGGGCCAGACTTCTGTGACAGTTTCTAGAAGGGTTCTTCCTGCTCTGCCCCACTTTTGCAAAGACACACTAAGTCTCTCTGTCTTGTAACTGTCAAGACAACCTAATAGTGTTCTCAGCTGTTGCTTTAGTTTGCTAATTTATGGCTTCTTACATGTATTCTTTTCATTTTCACATATTTTTTTAAAATTTCAAACTTTCTGTGTCATGTAATAATTTTGATGTTGTGTGCTTTTATCTATGTGAGCTTCCATTCCATAGGTGTTGCTCCACACCTTAGCAAAGCTGGGTGGTGGGCAGATGGAAAACTCTTTGCTCTGTTGATGGAGTATGTTTTTAGCAAAGCAAAATATGCATTCAAATAAGCAACTCTGAGCTAAGAGGGTCCTGCATTCTTCAGTTCTTCGTAATATTTTTATAGCTGAAGAATTCTCTCACCGTTTTACATTAGTCCAATCAAAAGAGTTCTTGACAGCAAGGGACAAAGGGTGTACTCTGTCATTACTGACACAATTAATTATTGTCATGTTGCAGTCATCATTTTGATGTGGAATCTCAAAAGCCCTTTTACATTAGTGCCTGTGGCTACACAGTTCCTTGCTTTCCAGGAATCAAAAGATGTTGAAACAGAATGAAAGAAATAATAAAATCTTATTTTTATTTTTTTAAGGCCTGATCAAAAAATAGAAGATACGGCAGAAACCAATGCTGAAATCCTTGCTCGTCTCACTTCTGCGGTAAGGTCACTGCATCAAAGTTTGTACTGATCATGTTTGAAATATTGTCATGTTTTGGATCCTTTCAAATTAAAGACTTAGTCTTAGCGAGTAGGTGTTTGTAATGCAAACTACTTTTTTGTCTCTGAAAGGAGGAAGCTTTACTGAGGTCTTAGTGTGCAATTCCAAAGCTATTAAAATCAGTCCAAGCAAGGACTGCTGCAGCCTGCTCTCTTGTAATCTGTGCTATTCATGGTTCAGGAGGTACCAGTTTGGAGGATTATGGTGATTTTTCTGCCAGGTGGCTTACACTCAGATCCTCTTGGTCAAGTGGACATCAGTGTGAAGACAATGATGGGGTGGAGGACAAAGGCAGAGAAAGGGCCTCAGCAGCCCTGGCGTAGATTATCATAAGCTTCTAAGGAGACCCACCTGGGAAGCCTGGTATCTGGCTTCCCAACTATGTTTAGCCTCAATAAACTCCATCATAATAAACAACAGCTTATCCTGTCTGTGCTAGAATTTGGTGCATGTTGTTTATCTTGTTGTAAGATCATTCTTCTAAGAAGCAGACAGACAGGACTTCGGAACGTTAAACTAGATTCTAAGGTAATCTGTACGATGGTACAGAGTGCAGCTTCAGCAAGTTTGCAAGTGATGTAAAACTGGGAGGAATGGTCGATACACCAGATGGGGTGTGCCGCCATTCAGAGGGACCTTGATAGGCTGGAGATATGGGTCAACAGGAATCTCATGAAGTTCAACAAAGGGCAATTCAGCGTCCTGCATCTGGAAGAAATAACCTCATGCTCCTGTACAGGCTGGGGGCTGACTGTCTGAAAAACAGCTTTGCAGAAAAGGACCTGGGGGTCCTGATGGACAGCAGGTTGAACATGAGCCAGAAACGTTCCCTTGTGGCAAAGAAAGCCAACTGCCTCCTGGGCTGCATCAGTAAGAACATTACCCTCAGGCTAAGGGAGGTGATCATTCCCTTCTACCCAGCACTGGTGTGACACATCTGGAGTGTTGGCTTCAGTTCTGAACTCCCAGTACAAGAGACATGTGGATGAACTGGAATGTATGTGAATGACCATGAAGATGATCAGGGGAGTAGAGTATCTGACTTACAAGGACAGGCTGAGAGAACTGGGAGTTAAGCTTGGCGAACAGAAGGCTATGGAAGGATCTCATTGATGTGTATAAATACCCGATGGAAAGGAATAAAGAAGACAGAGCCAGACTTTTCTCAGTGGTGTCTTGTGGCAGTACAAGAAGCAGTGGCACAAACTGAAATTCAAGAAATTCTACTTAAACATAAGAAAAAACTTACTTACTGTGAGGGTGATCAAACAGTAGAACAGCTTACCCAGAGAGGTAGTGTAGTCTCCATCCTTGGAGATGTTCAGAACTCTACTGGACATGGTCCTGAGCAACCTGCTCTAGCTGACCCTGCTTTTGAGCAGGGGTTTGGATCAGATGACCTCCAGAGGTGTCTTCCTACCTCAACCATTCTGTGATTGTATGGTTCTGCGAACATCACATCTAAATCATGGTGTCAGCAAAACTTGGAATTAGTGCTAGTTCTGTTTTGGGTACATGAGAAAGTACAGACATGAAAGTGAACCAAGCAGGATGAAGTTGTCATGAAAAAGGCATGAGGATAAGAGCTATTTTAAGTAAAATGAATGAAGTACTATCTTGAAATTGCTGAAAAATGGAAGGGAAGGAGAATTTGTGCTATATTTTGTAAAGACAAATGTCTTTACAGAAGACATTTTGTAATGTGTTTGGAAAGCCAGTGGTTCTGTATGCTCAACCTTATGCAAAAATAATTTTAAATATATGACATTAGGAAATTCTGTGTTTTAAAATTGTTTTTTATTTTTTATTTTCTCTGTATTCAGATTCCTTGTTTTCTCTACCTTTTTGCCCTAACTGAAAATGAAAGGAGAACTCAGAACCTCAATATCTTCCATTTTTAGTTCCACAGAGAGAAAAAAATAAGAAAACATAAAATACTTTTTGCAAAGTTATATCTTTTCAAAACCCCACAAAAGTACCAACTTTATAAAAGATTGCCAGTATCCCTCAAAAGCTTTGCCTCTCAAAAATAGAATAATAATGTTTTTTCATCAGTTAAAAAAAGGGAAGCACTCAACAAAACAAAGTGACTTTCTGAGTTTAAGAACTGGATCTAACTGTTGCTAGCTACACTCGAGTAAAATGCATATCCTTAAACATGTGAGTAATTGACAGTGAGTTCAGAGTGCTTCACGTCTAGTTTGCAAGGGTCAAACCTTTGAACTACATCCTGAGTGATTCCAGCAGCATGGCACATGGACAATTTTTTTTTTTTTTTTTTAAATGAACCATTTTATTGCTGTAGCTAACTAGCTAAAGAAAAATGAGGCAGTTGCATCTCCAGATGGCCTGAGACCCATCTAAAAAGACTGATCATTTCTCCTGCATTTTCTGATTTTCCACAAAACTGTGCAGGCTGTCTATAACAATTTTCTAGTCTAACCCTGGAGAAAAGATGTAAGACCAGAGCAGAATCCTCCAGATATTAACATCTGTATATGAACTTCTCCCTCTTATCCCTCCAGAATATTGCTTTTCCTTCATATAGTAGACTGGGATCTAAAGTACTCACTGTGAGTTTATGGACAGCCTTTATGTGTCCCAAGGGAATTTGAACCCTCAGCTTGCACCACTCAGCAGAGGGCTGGACTCACTGGGATACAGGTTCTCAATTTTTTTTTGCTACCAGCTTCCGAATTTTTATGGAAAAAAAGGGTCCCGTGAACAGGAGGTGGAAACCCAAAGTGAAGGCATTAGCCATGACTGGAAATGTGTTCACACTGTCTTGCTTTTTGGCTCACTGAATGTTTATGTATTTTGTACAGAATCAAACCAGTCTTCCTTTAAGAATTCATAATTCAGAATCCTGTTCACAATACTTTTCAGACCAGTGTTTCAGAAGTGAAAAAAACCCACAAAACCTTACTTCCAGCCCAGCAATAAAGCAGTCAGAGATTAAAGTTGACTTTTTTGTACATTTCTAGGTTTGGAGGTTCAAACCTAGAACCAATACTATCAATGTATTGATAGTACCACCGTCCCTTCTGCTTTTCATTTTGCTTTTCTTTTAATGGAATAAAACATTCTGTGTCAGGTCAGAAGGATGCTTCTGTGTCAGCTTTTCTTTTTTGGGGATTAAATTCCCAAATTTTCAAACCTAAACTGATTGTGAAGATCCAGCCCAAGCAACATTGGAGGAAACTGTGTGCCTAAAATATAAATCACTGTTTTAGCATCTGAGAGCGCAGGAAAAACTGTAAGCATGCATGCATGTAAGGTCTAATTATATATTTCTGTAACTCTGTAAATGCGATTGCTGTTGCAGAGGGCGGAACTCACCTCACCTAAATATAAATGGCCATATGGCAGGCATCTACATCTGAGCTAGCTTCCCCAGGCACTCCTTACAGCCAGGGAGCAGAAATAGTCACTTTTAGGATGCTGAATGTATGATTCAGTCTGAAAGTCTACTTTAGGGAAAAACAGTCATACCTTAGGCTCCGCTGGTAAGGTATGCACTCTCTACGAAGGGGTTATAAAGTGACTAGCACAGACATAGGCATCTGTACAAGTTTGGTGAATTCCTCTCTCCACCTCTTTTTCTTTACTGTAGCCTGACTTTCTTTGTTGGCCTTTCTCTTATTACTTACTCCCTACTGCTTTTTGTTACCAGGTGTTGTTTCTGTTGTAGACTTCCACTTTTCACATTCACTGCACAATTTGTGATTTTTTTTTTTTTTTTTTGATGATTCAGCCAGTCTAGAACTGATTAGTTAGAGAAATGCACTCGTGGTTTTAAACAATGGTTATGGAGATTGTAGAAGATAATAGTGATAGCTGCGGTGAATGATGCCAAGTCAAAAGGGCAGCGGGGAAAAAACTGCAGAGGTTTCTTTATCATCTTAATTTGTGCATAATGTATGGAATAAACCTCTTTTAAGAGCAGAGTCAGGTACAAAAGTAAGAAACTAACTTGTTGGGCGTCTCATTTTTTCTTTATGCTTTATTCTACAATGGAAGAAGCAGAGTCAGTCAAGATAACTGAATGGAGCCTATTGAATTGTATGCTCATATCATATGCTCCATGACAATGAGGCACTGACAACACCATCAGACTTAAATTGTAAAGGCAGCTGACATGCAAGCAGCGCAAAGTGCCATTTGAAATACGTTTACATCGGATAATCTTTTTGGTCATGAATTTTTAAGAAAATGCAATGATTACTCCTGGGTTTAAAGATGCATTCCAGAGCTGTCAGGCATCCCATGTCATATCCCAAAGAGCAGCTTCACATTCAATGTCTTGTCTGCTAAAACCAGAGCACAGTGGGATGGCTATGAGTGTTTCCACTGCAAAGCTCTTACTTTACCTTGTGATGGGACAGAAGAGAATATCAGGATGTTAATGCAGTGTATCAGGGAAATACAGTTTTCTGGTACCTTAAGACATCCGCCAGTATTTTATTTAGAATCCATCAAACTATCATTACTTGAGATGCAAAAATGTGAACTAAACTCTCTTCTTTTTCAAAACCCTGCTGTTTAGAGCTTTCTGTTGCAGGATTTCATTTTGAGATTCTGTAAGGATTGCCACTTTTTCTCTAGATCTGAAGTCCTATTTGGCACATTGACATCTAGAATACTGTTTCACAAAAGACTACTATAGGCAGAAAAAAGAGGGGGGAAAAAGTAGAGGTGGTATGCACTCTATACTAGATGCACAACTATGTCTTCTATGAGAAAATTACCAGATTCATGGATAAGAGAAGTAGTTGTCATTTACTTTTGAAAAATCTCTACCTTTGTCCTTTGAAGATGAGAAGATTCACCATATAAATATGCCATTTGGATTTAATCAAGCAGAAGTATACGTGGGTACCACTCTGTATGTACACTCTTGCTCTTTCATATTGCAAAAAGAAAACTGATTAAGATGTGGTAGCATGCCAACAACACACTCAAAATGTTCTCTTTCAGATTTTCATAATATTTCTGTAAATACTGTGTGGTAAGCTGGCCTTTAAACGGAATCAGTTTTGACATCTGCAATGCTACTCAAAATGGGATACTATTTAGATAGTGTTAGCTTTGTAGCGACAAGCTATATGTATAAACCAAATTTTTTAAATTTAATATGTCAATTTATTATGGTAGGCATAGCTCTTGTTTGAATGTGTATTTTACTTTGAGTCCACATTATTATCTTCAATGCGATGTGCAACTATCGATTTTGTCAAACAGGCAGTAACTGAAATCCTATTAGGAAGAAGTATGATAATGTGTAGCATGTGTGCAGTGAGGAATGAATGTTGTACACGGATTTCCATTGGTGTAATGATGCATAGGAATTGCATGTCCAGCAGAGATGTCAAGTGCATTTACGCTAAAATTGACAAAAGCATATAGGTTATGAAATCTAGGGACACCAGGCAAATCTAGAAGGATGCTCAGCAGTACCAATTCTTTGTGATTTGAGTGAGTCCTGTGAGAGGGAGCTCAGACCGTCAGGATGAAACCCTTTGATGAAGGAACGTTTGCTTCTAGTATTAAGACTAGAGGAACATTTTTTTTCTCCTTCTTTAACTGAAGGGTTTTGCTCAGATTAAGTAATATGCCAGCTGCATTCCTGGCACACAGCAAACAATGAGATATTTTGCATAACATAGACAAAATATAGAAAAACAGCCTTTTTATTGCCTGTGATGTTAGCACTGTCTTTCAAACTTGAAAAGTGCCACCTTATAAGCAAAAGTAATACTGCAAATAAAACCGCAGGATGCCACAATGCTGCTTTTTATTCTGAGAAGATGGGTTTTTCTTTACACTCACAGAGAGATTTGCATTTTTCAATTGTTTGATTGGGTTAATTGGTATGTTTACAACTGTTGCAGATTGTAGTGTCTCCTAAGGCTAATCTTCAGATAATGTATTTATTAAATGCTAAAAGATAAAGATGAGACATCAGTGCACTGTTTCTTACTGTCAGTAACCTGTGAGAATAGACCAGGATCGGGGCATCGACATTGGTACCTCCTGTTGAGTTTAATGAAGGGAGAGGGTGTGAGCAGTTTAGCCATGAAAAGTCGTGGTGGTGTTGTTCAGAAACAGCTTGGGCTTTTATTGAAAATCCCACTCTAACTCTGGATAGCTTGTGTGTATTATTACTAGTGTATTGCTGCAAGCAAGCAAGCACACAAAAGTTGTTTTTCCACAGAACTGTTCTCCCCCATCTTACTTGCAGTTTATGCTTACATTAACCGTGATTAACAGTTCTCCAGACATGGGAATGAGTGTACAGGAAGGAAGGAAGGGAAGGTAATGCTGCCAGCTTGCACAATTGTACTGGAAACAGGACGACATTTAAGAAAACTGTGGCACTGCCTTCATATTTTTCTGCTTGGAGTGGCAGAAAACTCTGTCCCTCTCAGTGGGGCAGCATCAACGAGTAGAAGAGATCCTTGTACCTTGCAAGGACAGCAAAAAAAGCTCCTTGGTCCTTTGCCACAAGGGAAGGAAGGATGCAAGCAGAGGAAGGATGTTGCCTCTGGTATGACTGCCTTCTGCCACATGCAGAGTGTACTGCTGGGTGGCTGCTGAGTATTTGATCAGTTATCATTGTACTGAGATGTCCTGGGTGATTTTGTCTGTCTTTCTGCTCAGACCAATATAACGTTAACTGTTCTTGTTTCACATTTTCAAACTTTTCTTCAGAGTCGTGACAGTGGGATGTTGACAGTTGTTAGTAATTGTATCACTTCGGAGATCCTTTATGGGCTTTGTGCCTTATTCTGATCATACCACGTCTTGTGAATGGTGTTTTAAATTTCACATGCTCTCAGAAACTGGATGTCAAAACTCCCACTGCAGAATAGCCTTGAGCTTTGCATAGGTCTGTTAGACAAGATGGCTAGTATGCAGTGCACGACTTTGTACAGAGAGGTAAAACAATCCCTAGAAAAATAGTTGGAATGTCCCATAATTTTTTTAATAATAAAGACAGGCTGTTTTGGGAAAATGAAGGAAATTGGAAGAAGCTGGGAGGTGTCCAGAAGAGTCTGAGAGCATGGATGGGGCAGAGGAAGGAAAGAACTGAGGTGTATGCAGGAGAGAGTGTCTGGGGTGCTGTAGGTCAAGTGCAGGGCACTTGAAGCTGCTGCAGTGGGACAGACAATGGCAGTGAGGAAGTATGAAGCATAAAAATAATGCATAATAGAGAATTTTACTGATAGAAAAAGGAACAGACCTATGGAGAGAAGTGGATGTAGAGTTGAGCTGGCTAAAGGGACTGTAGCTGGTCATGTAGAGATTATAGGGAAAGTATGAAAAATGCAGCGACAAGAGGCTGAGGAAGGGAGCTGGCTAGCACGGCAGGGCTGTTTCATCACAGGCTGGTGAGATAGCCTGTAAATCTGGAAATCAGATAGCTCTTTCTTCTGCATGTTTATCTCAAGCTAAATTTTGGTCCTGAAATGCTCAGCCGTGCTATTAGGAGAGGTTGTTTCCTCCCGAAAGCTCCAAAAAGCGAATGTCATTTATAACGTGAACCTTAGCCAAACCTCAGCATGGAGAACTCGCTTATCCTGGAGTCACACAATAAATCCAGCATTACAGTGTGCTCAGCAGAGGCAGCAGCAGACGCAAACCAAACATTTCCATTTTCCTTAAGGAAAGGAAGAAGCTCCTAGTGTGTGCTTGTGAAAGAGATATGCTGTGCAAATAAATTACAGGTCGGGCTACTGAATTGCCCACTCCCTAAGGAATGTGCAGTATTTATATGAAATTAAAGTAAAAAAAAAAAAAAGTTGTCACAGAATTCCCAGCTGAAAAGGAACTAGATTTGGTAGGAAAAATGACTGTAGTTTCAAAACCAAGTACCTGCGTAATTCCACGTGCAGCTGACTGCTCTGAAGGATTGATAGCTGGTATCTTACCAGTATTGCATTTTGTTTTGTTTGACTGAGTTAGTAACTATAACCATCCTTTCCTTTCCTGGTATTTTAGGTACAGAGAGAACTGGCTGCTGTCATTGCCTTGAAAGCAAGGAAGTCAGGTGAGTCAGGCTGGACTTTAGAGGGGGTTTTGTAACGCTGTTCTCTTTTATCATTTATTGAAGTATTTGAACTGTCATTGCTGTCTTATTAACATGGGGAAGCAAAGATAGCGGACCTCGTTCCTCTCTCGTTGGAGAATCTGTGTATATAGCACAATGCAATTACTGTCAAGCTTTGCTTCCCCTAGCTCATCATGACTAATGACCTAGCTGATAAAATCGGAGTGTTACGGTTGAATGTGAACTTGGGTCTCTTTCTGGCCAAAATCACTATTTTCTCTAGGCTTGCACTTTATAGAAGAAGCTTATGTCTTTATTTGACTTACATTTAAGACAAATAAGTTGAGAATTTTCCTATGTTTTCTTTTATGGCGGAGGATCTCACGCCATTTTCGCTGTGTTTTACCTGCCCAGTCAGGTGTATTTCTTTATGCTAAAGCAAAAGGACAACTTCATGCATGAAGGTGTTCTTTCCTGAAGACTTGTCTATACATCTGTGTGGCTGTAGAGGCAAGTGTCTGTTATCAGGGCAGTAGAAGGGAAAAGGCAAATGGATAATTGAAAGTCTCTGACAGTATAAGCATTTACAGCAAATGCTGGTGATACAGTGCAAAGGCACTGAAACATGGTCATCTCAGCTCCGTCTGGGTTCGGTAGCACAGCCACTTTCAGAAGATATCTGCATTGCTGAGCTGGAGTGGAAGCAAGGGAGCTGTGTTTTCTGGGCACTGCATGGGAACTAACAAAACCTACTTGGCCAGACCTGACTCTATACAGGGTTAACTCTCTGGTGTCGTCATGTATAGTGCAGTTAATCTGCAGCAAAGGCAAACTGCATATGGTGAAGTGAGAGTTGAATGTATTTCTAGACTAAAACAGAGGTGGAGTTGCCTTAAATTATTGGTGTGTTCCCAAAGCCATTGAGGTCTTCTCTGGGAGCATTTTCTCTGAGCATCTCTTCTGATCTTCACTGATTGTGCTAGAAATTGAGATCATGGATCTTGCACTTTTGGAGCTATTTTTTGACTTGTTAATAATATTGCGTCATAATATCTGTATCTGTCTGTCTGCGGCTTACAAGTACAGCACAAAAGTTATTACACACAACACACGCACTACACACAACATGATATCTTAAACCGGAGGCACTAAGAAGGTGTGGCTGGCATATCTGCAAATATTTCCTTGTGAAAATGTAAGTATTACAAAAATATTCTGGACACAGTTTGATGCATTTTTGTCTGGAAATAGAAGTACCCATAGGTTATATCCACAGTCATCTGTAAATGTAAATATGCAGAAAGTAAACACAAATCTAAATGTGAATTCAGACCTAAATTGCTTCTGTGTAATAGCTTTGCTTCTGAAACTGCTGTAGTAGTTTACGGTGTTAACACCCCTCAGCTGCTTGCCCTG
This sequence comes from Fulmarus glacialis, assembly GCF_000690835.1. NCBI lineage: Eukaryota > Metazoa > Chordata > Aves > Procellariiformes > Procellariidae > Fulmarus > Fulmarus glacialis. Next base: position 47,889 of record NW_009218503.1, on the reverse strand, counting down.
ATACCTGACCTGGTATCACCTGAGTTCCACCTGGATTATAATGGCTGAACATGGAGATGCTTCTGCTCTGGTTCAGTGCAGAAAAAACCAAGCTATTTTAAGGAAGGGCTCAAGGTAACCTTTTGTTTTGCTGTAAAATGGGCTAGGAGTATGGTGCCGTGTACCTTTTTACTTAGTGCTTATACAG
>NW_009218503.1:44856-47671 GCF_000690835.1 Fulmarus glacialis | reverse complement strand
TTCCCTGTTTCTCGGTAGTTGTGTCAGCAAATATTTCTACTGCTACTGGCAATAAATAAAAACTCCATTCCCCGAAAGAGTTGATTTTAACCTGAATTAGCCTCTCATTTCCTTTTGGTGGATAGCTACGGTCGTGTCAGTAGAAAATGGGATGGGGGTTGGATTAGGAATGAGCTGCAAGAGATGAAAACAGGAAAGGAGGACAGCTCTTGGAGTCTCCTTTATACTAGTGTAATTGCAACCCACACTGAGCAGGTAGAAATATTTTAGTTAAAAACCACAGCCTTAAATAAACAAAGCTCCCTATAGAACTTTGAAGAGCTGACCAGCCTTTCCTAATACATTAATGTAAGCACTTAAAATATCAGTTTAGATCTGAACAAAAGGTACCTCTTTAGTCAGTTTAACTAGTGCATGCTTGTTGTTGAAATTTGCATTTCTTTATGCCTCATCTTGGACGACTGTAAAAAATGGCTACATGATCAGGCATAACTGTAAGGTCTAATTTAAGTTAATGCCTTTACTACAGTAGGAGCAGAGTAAATTAGGGTAGTTGATTATGCTTTTTTATTTTATTGCTGATGGTTAAATTCACAGTGTAGCAGTTACTGTTAGCAATCAAGCTATGGTATGCTGTGCCTGGTGAAGTGAAGCGTATTTCAGAGAAAGTACTTCTGGAGCTAAAAGCCACAGTATCTTTCAAAGATATTGTTCTTCTAACCCTCTCCAAGACTCCATATAATTTTAGGAAATAAACCAACAAAGATCAGACAAAGAGTTTTTTTTGGCATGAAAAAAGTGGAACATGGCTATTGGGCCAGCTGCCCTGGGTGGCTTTGAGGCTGGTGTGAATGGCGTGGGCACCTGGCTCATCCACCCCGGGATTCATGAGTGGGGAGTGCAGGCGACGGGCACGGTCCTAACCTGCTGGTTGGAACCTGCCTGCAGTGGGTAATCAGTTCATTAACCGAAAGCTTTCCTAGAGATCAGCTGCCTAAAAACCAAAGCTGTTGTGCAGAAGTTCCTGTAATGTTTTTGACTGTTTGGTGGTTTTTAAATTACGGTGTTTCAAAATATTTCCTCTAGATAGTTGGTTAGCACTACCAGTTAGAGCAAAAAAGGAGTATTTTTGCTTAATGCAAGGACTGTGCAATTTGTTCCTGAATTACTTTAATTTCTGGATATACTTCTGGCCTTAGAGAGGCACTTCACAGTGATTTAATTGTACTAGAAAAACTGGCTGATTAAAGCTTTCATATTACTTGTGTAGGACTGTTGTAGTAATCACTGGGTTACATTGCATGGAAAGTGCTATACAAGCACACAAACCACAGCTCCCTCTGCAAGAGGTGAAGAGGGTCTAACTAGGAAGGTTTGCTATGCTTGGAGTGGGGGAAACATTGCCTTTGGTTACCAGGGTGAAACAGTTTATTTTTGTTTAAATGAAGCTTGGGTTTGCTACCTGGTATATGTATATGAGAAGTAGTAATTACAACTATTTCCGTTCTTGGGCCAGAATGGCTGTCTCAGAGATTTAGACACTGTACCTACTGACAAAATGCTTTGAAAACCAAGGTAGAGACCTGAGCCTGCTGTGGGGTAGGGCAGAGTATCAAATTCTTGCTAGTGCAGGATCTGACTTGATGGAGAATGTCGGCTACCAGAAAATAAAAAGTCAGTAGGGTGTCGGGGAGAATGCCTTTCCCCAAGTGGTGTTCTTCTGTTTTTAATGTAGGGTGAAAGAACACATAAAACTGACAGATGGCTGAAGGAAAAATGCAGAATCTGAAAAATGAAAAAACTTCTGCGCTGTGGAAAAAAGCTCCGTTTTCGTATTTCAGATGTGTACTGCAAGTATACCACTCCGATAGCAAGGCATAAGCCGATAGAGAGGTACTTGAGAGCCCTCATGCAGAGGGAGCTCAGCAGTTTTACTTCTTTGCAAATAAAACTAAAAAAAGAGTAAAATTAATGTCTGTAATCCTGATTCTTTGATGGACCTCAGTAACACTGTTGACTAGAAAGCACATTTATATTTCATTAGAATAAAGCTCTCATGATAAAGGTGACCTAAGAGGGGGAAATGAGCTTGTGCGCTTCTCTGTGGCTTATAAGAAGGCATTAAAATTCTTTTTGCTTAACCTTAGAAATAAATAGATTAAATGCTATCTTCCTTGGTTTGGTAAAAGGTCTTGGGGAAGCAAGTAACTGGAGCAGAAGAGAACTTTGCTTTTAATTGTAGGCACTCGGCGTTAGAATTGTTGTGTTTATTTATACCTTGCTGGCTTCTGATGACTTCTGCAAATGTGCTGCAGCATAACAGAAATGCAGCCTCTTGTCTGAAGATTTAAAAGGGTTGGCATTTCTCTCAATTGCTTGTCGTGGCTCGTGACATGTTTCTTATGTGTTAGAGATGGTAGCTAAAACAAGGATAAAAAGCAGCAAATAGCCTAAGGCTGGAGGCTTTAGCTGGTGGCGTAGCTACACAGGTACAACTGAACTGATCAAAATCCGTCAGGTAGATGCTCTGAACTGGTGTTAATCCCATCCACAAACAAGACGCCTTGCATTTCTGTGCGTGAACCTAGCCGCGCCCCATGGCATCACCCAGCAAATTCCTTTAACTTTGTATCGAAAGGAATTTCTGTAACTTTATTCCTGCAAACGGCCATCAGTAAGAGCATGGCTCTGGTCCTTGTGTTTCAGAATACAGGGGCTAATTAAGATAATAGCTGACGGAGTATCAGTGAGGTAGGAAGAGGGTGACTGCAGCTTCTCCCCAGGCATTGCGGGAGCAGCGGCTGGGCGGGGGGGG
>NW_009218503.1:24765-44825 GCF_000690835.1 Fulmarus glacialis | reverse complement strand
CCCTCCGGGTGTGAAGGGCGGGCCAGCCACAAAAGCCCTAGCGCTTGTGTGTGGTTTTGCTCCCTCTTAAGAATGATATTCAGGTTTCCACAATATAGTTAGATACTTTTTAGTCATGCCATTCTTAAATTGACAAGCTCTATTGATTTTTTTAAAAAATGGGTACTTTACATTTTATTTATAATAATATGACTTTTGCAACGTATTAACTTTACATTTGAGATCTTCTGGATTACTTCCACCCTATTCTGACATATATGTACGCATATCCAGCCTTTCCCTTTTCTTTTGCATTGCTTCTGTCAGGACTTAACTGCCTATGTGATTGGCTTAGTATTTTTATTTTAGGGCAGGTGATTCAATATGAAGCAGTCATTGGGGCTTGAGCTTTGCCGACATGAATGAAAAGCAAGCTGTGAACAGCTATTCCTTTTCCCAGCCACTGCGCCATCTCTACAGCACTGCTGTCAGAACTGATTGCGTGACTCGACTCGAACACACTCCAGGCAATGTCAGCCTGGTTAAAAACATGAGAACAGCCAGGCTGGGTCAGGTTAAAAGTCCATCCAGCTCCGATCCTACCGTGAGTGATGAGTGGGGATGCTTAGAGTACAGAAACAGAGCAAGTACAACCAGTCCTTCTTCTGATGTGCGTACTGAGCAACTACCAGTCTGTGCTAGAGGGATTTTTCTGTACCCACGCTGTTGTGTTAGGTAGCCCTTGGTGGACCTTTTCTCCATTAATTTATCAAATTGCTTTTTGAGCCTGCTTATACTCCCGACCTTTATCATCTCTTGTGGCAGCGAGTCCCACAATTCATGTGTGTGGTATATGAAAGCGTATTTTTTCTTGTTTGTTCTAAACATGTTCCCCATGACCCTCACTCTGTTGTGATAGAGCTCTTTGGTGATGGAAAGTGGTGAATAATCCATTCCCAGTTCATCATCACACTGTTCGGGATTTTGTGCACCTCTGTCATACCCCTGTGAGTTGTCTCATTTCCGGGCTAAATAGCTAGTCATTCCTCATACCAAATCTATTCTGTTAAATCTGATCATCTTTGCCACATCTATTATATTATTTTTGAGATGGGGCAGCCAGAGCAGCATGCAGCATTGCAGCAGCATGTGCTGGAGTTGGCACTAAATGAGGGTGGCAGCTTCTTATCAGGGTGGGGAGGTGGAGGGATGTGGGAAGGAGCCCAGTAAGACCCTTTTGGCAGCATTAAGTCTTTTTATCAGCTTAGTTAACTCAGGAAACTGCATCTTTACCATTCAGCCCTTTTCCCCAAGTAGCACAGATCCTTGTTAGACTTCTTGGTAACTTTACTCCACAGTAATTAGCAAAAACTTTGTCATTTGGTGCTATATGAATGCCCTATGTTATGTCATTGGTTTTATTTACTTGTAGAACAGAGTTGTTATGTAGACAATGGAAATCATTACGAATTTGGATAGATTTGGGCACATACATGAAAAATGAGGTTACAAATACATGATCAAAGGTCATTCAAGAATGGAGCAGTTCAGTAGTGTGTTTAAATCTCAAACATATTAAGTATCCTTTGAATTTACAGGTTTTGTAAACCTGCAGATATACAATCTCTCTGGTGTAAAACGTGCAGAGTTTATTATCGCTTATTTTATGCCACTGAAAAAGGCCATAAAGAGGGATGAAAAAACTCGCTCCTGTTTGCAGAATGAAGTGGCAGTCATGTGCCAGAGAGGTGTGCATTTTCTCTTGTGGAAAAATTGAGAAAATTTGAAGGGTGGGAAAAGGTTAGTATCTGTAGGATCTTACTGCTTTTCTGTTTCCCCTTAAGTCTCTTTTCAGTGGGTTTATTTACTTGATTTAAGTAAGACCTTATTTCATTACAACTTTCAATTCCTCCAAGCATCCACTTCTTTAAAGGAAGGGTCGAACTTAGCAAGATGTGTGGAATGTGAGTTCTTCTGCAAGTGTTACTAATAGCATTCATCCTGGAGACATAGCCACTCAAAGTAAAGGTCTTCTGGTAGGTCTTGGTAACTTTATCTTTACTTTTCTTCTGCCTGTTGGAATGTGGTTCAAAATAAAAGTTGCACCTGAAAACATAGCTAGGAATATTTTAAAAGTGACATTGTGATTTAAGGATTTCATGCCTTGAAGTAAGGGTTGAATCATGTTGGCTTCTTTAAGCAATCCTTTTTAAACATTTTATGCCATATTGAAGGGAATGCCCACCCCTAGGGACCAGTGTCTTGTTGCATCCCATGGGATTCTTCCATAATTTCTGAGATCAGGCATACCAAGAAACCGGCAGTGCTTCAGAAGGATAGGATCAGACCCCTTCTAGTCCTGGGGAATGGTGCGCATTGTGTTGGCCGGTCAGGAGCACTATGTGCCACACATACACGCAGCTCTGCTGGGCCGTGGCTGGATCGGTGACCACCTGCTTTGTGCCCACCCTGGGTGATGCTGGGGGTGAGAAGTGCCCTGGACAACATCAGTGAATGGACTACACAGTTATCCTCACCAGCCTTTGTGTATTCAACAGCTGATGTAAAGCAGAATGGACTCTGAGCCTTGGAAAAAGAAGGAAAAGAGCTCCAAAGGGCTCTCTGGTGGGAATTACACTGAGAGGGATTTTGGCAGCTTATGGTCTGGTTTTTGCATTGTTGGCAGAACTTCTGGCATAGTTCTTTCTGTGTGATCTATAAGGCACTCGCGTAGAAGAAATGAGCAATGCGGAATAGCTGTGTAGGTGACAGACGTTTTGCACATATGCAAAAAGGGATTGCATAGTAAGGTCGAATAGACAGCAATTGTGCAAAAAAACAATTCCCAGGTGAATGTTTTGTTTCTAGTGCTTTGGGAGAGGCACTTACAGAGAGTTCACAGAATTTATTTATTCAGAGTCCTTTTTGTTTCCTGCTCCTTTCCTGGCCGTGCCCGGAGGATATTTCCATGGACTAGAGAGCAGTGCCTGTTTTGTTTCCTGCTCCTTTCCTGGCCGTGCGCGGAGGATATTTCCATGGAATAGAGAGCAGTGCCTACGATCATCTAATGGGCTCTTCTCCACCCTTCCAACATCTCATTTCAGGCAACACTGCTATAGATACATTCACTGCCACTTGATTTTTTTAATTTTAAATATCATGCACATGGAATGAATGTCTGAAAGCACTGGGTAAAAGTTAAAGCTTTCTGCATTCAGCCATCGAATGGTTTTCCTTGAGCTGCTATTGCTACAAAGAACACTGCTTTTGTCTGTTCCTGTAGAAATCCTACAGTGTTTGCAACTTGTTTTCCACTTTTTTTCTCCTTGGTAAAAAATTATATGAGTTCATATGTTCACAAAGTGGGTATAAAATGTAGCTTTTCCTTTGTATGTATCACAAAGTGCCAGGCATTGAAAACCAAAACTCCCCTGGCCACATGAATCAACAGTAGTTGATTATCTATTAAAAAATGCCTCCCTTGTTTAGCCGGAGGTGTTTTACAAATTATGTTCTTCTAATGCAGCACCACCTTGGATGAAATACGGGCCTTCAAACCCAGATGAAAAGCTTCAGTTCTGATAAATAAAATAAACAGAACTTCCTAACAAAACCAGTTGTACGATAATGTGAAAAGAATAGCAGCAAAGGCTCCTGGCCATAATCCGACTGAGTTGGGAAATATCGGTGGCTTTACTTGGTATGCTCATTTTTTAATTTACAATGGCTGTATAACGTAGGCGGGCCTGAGTCTCGTTTAAACTGAGGTTTGTCCTTCCTATGGTCATTCAGATGCAGTGGAAAGGAACGGCGCCTTAATGGTGTGTGGATCAGCAAGACCAAATCTACATCTGTCAGCCTCCTTTCTTACTATGCTGGCTTTGCTCTGTTTAGATTGCAGATTCCTACCCTTGCTGTTATCTGTTCCTTTTGATAAACTCTGCAATGAGAGGAAATGTTTTTGCATCATTTTCAGGAGTTCTGTTTCCTATTTGAGATCTGAGAAATGGCTTGTAGCATTGGGACCCTTGGGAACTTATTTTTCTGCGTGGAAACTAGACCAGCATAATGAGTACCCTCTGTGCAAATTCAATATTAGTTCTACACCTAAGGTCAAGCAGAAGTTAATGACCATTTTTTACATACAGAAATCAGTTATGAAACCAACATTACATTTCATGCTTTTGTCATTTTAAAATGAAATAAAATGCTGGAGTAATTTATATTAAATTGATTTAAACTACAAAGCATAAATATCATGAATCTCAGATTAGTGTTTGAGAGAAAATGACATCGTTGTCACTTGTGCAATAGTTCATTCCCCAATTCACAAGCACCTTTATTCCATCCCATGCTTGCTGTGCTTTTTTAGGTACAGAGGTGCTGAACAATGCTGTAAGCGGGAGTCTGTCTTTAATAATTTTTGCATTTTCTTTGTTTCTTTAATTAGCTGATTTACTCAGCTGATTGCACAGCTGTCGGGGCAACACCCCCCCTAGGGGCCTGCCAACTGTTTCAGAGATATGTAGTGTACTCAGTGAAGGGAAATCTGTACACTAATTTGCATATATATATGCAGAAATAGTGGGAAGGAATGAGAAAGCTCAAAGGCAATTTTTGTATTGCTAATAAAAGGAAACATGTTAAGGATGAGCTTAAAAAGCTTTCTCTTTTCAGTAATTTCTGGGAAAAGATTACAGTTTCATGGTAAATAAGGAACCAATTCTCAGTTGGAGGGTTTTATTCCTGGGATTATCGCTGTCTCTTATATGCAGCTTTTGGGAATTTCAGAAGTATTCAGTGCTTGTTGGTTTTCCCTCTTTAATTTGGAAGTAGGACTTGGAAAATATTGGAGTATGCATGAGGACCTGGTCTGGCTTAAAATGGTCCCCAAATCTGAGGTTTGTAAAGCGTTTACTTGCTGCTCATCTTCCTTTCCACCGCTCAGCGCTAGTGCCTTATGTAAGCTAGAGGATCTGGCTTTTAGTTTCCCCAGTGGTATCAGTATGAGCTATTCATTTTTTTCCACTCTGATAAATTAATAAGCATCAGCAAACATTATAACATTGTCAAACAGCTCAGAGCTGCCATAGTAACCAGCCTCTCTAGAGCTCGCTGTGTACCCTCCACAAAGAGTAACAAGGGAGACCACAAGCTCCATTGTTCAAAATAACAATAAAGTTTTCAAAAATCATGAAATTAGCTTAGAATGATGTAATTTTAAAAAAATGCTTTTTTGCTGTTTGTTTCTGAAAAGCTTCATGCTAGCAACTTCCTTTGAAAAAAACTAGAAAAGAAACATGCCTCTCAAAAAATTTGGGATATAAGAAGAATGCTAGAAGTTGTGAACTTCCCAGCAGCTGACAATAAATCAACTGGTGCAGGCTGCTGGCAATTCAGAGCACTGGAGCCTTCCCCCAGGGAATATTCTTGCAGATTCCTGAGGTCTTTTCAACAGTGATGCTTTGACAGGGACAGAAAAACAGGCTATAACCATCCAGCAGGGATGAGACAGTGAAAATCTGTTGGCTTGTCAAATAAACAAAGTTGTTCTGTTCAGAAGTAGGCTCTTTACCACTTCCAAGGTGGTGTGCGTCTCCTATCTGTAGAGGGCACATAAGTGCCTTTTGCTTACTGGCTAGAAAAAAGAGATGCATGTATGAATTTTGATCACACTGTACTGGAAATATTGAAGGGCAGAGTGGTTTGATGTTCTAGGATGTTAGCAGGTTAAAGAACAACACTAAATAATAAATGAACACCCTCATTTGAAACGAAGGAGCATCACTGAAAACATGAGGGACGTAGCCTAAGGGGTGACCGAGCTTTGTATGGCGAGCAGAGCTGCCTCTGGAGCAGCTGTGGGGACGGTGAACTCCTCATCCAGCCCGTGCAGTGTTTGTGCAGCTGGGATCCCGCACGCTCGGGCTGCTCCCGAGGTTATGCCTGAGGGTTTGCGACGTGCTAAGCAAGTTCAGTCTTGGGAGCAGCCCTAGGGCAGCGCAGAGGTAAACTGCATGTCTGCCAAGGGCGACGTTTATGGGCTCCCCGCTCCCAAAAGGCAGGCAATCCTCGTCCCGCAGTTGGACTTCACAGCAAGCTCGAGGGCTGAAGCTGGAGTTGTGCGGCACAAGCCAGCAACGCCGGCTTGCAGGGTGCCCTGTCCCCTGCCCTGCCTGCTGCCTGGGGGCTTGGTTCTCAACCAGGTCATCAAACCAAGCCAGGTTAAAAGTAATCCTTTGCCAATCCACAAACCCCAAATGCTTTACGGTAGTACAGAGAGGGAATAGTAAGTACAGGAGGTGTGGGACAGGCAGCAGTGATGGGTAGCTAAGCTGGCTTTCTGTCCTGGAATGGCCATGTGGCTGCCACCCAGAGTGAGTCGCTTACGGATGGACAGATGTCCCAGCCTGTTCTTCAGGAGCAAAACGGTTAACTGTGACGGCAGTCCTCTCTTAAGTATTTAAATAATCAGCTTTCAAAGTTGACACCCTATTAAGCCAAAGGGAGGAAGTTCACACCTCTCCTGGTGTTATTGTTCCAGTCTGGCTGGCTGCAGCAGCAGAATGACGCTAGTGCCTTGGTTTGTGTTGTGAAGGTTATCTTTGCAGCCAGAAGGGGTAGAAAGAAGAAACTTCATTTATAGAAAAGGAAGAAAGCACAATACAGCAAAGCCTCTGGGAAGATTGCAGGGCTGTGGGTTCCAGGAGTTGGTTTGTGTGTGGATTATTTTTTTAACTGTCCTTTCCACTTTCCACTGGGTAAAGATTCTGCTATTTTGAATAAGACAAAGTATTAAAATGACATAATGAGCATTGTATTATGTGACTTTTTAAAATCTTACTCATCAAACGTAATTAATTTACCTTCAGTTTGGGGCCGTACAGAACAGTGTATTGTGGAGGCACTGCTCTGTGGGTAACCCTGGCACGATTCTTCCATAGGCAGGAGAAGGTCCATAGTGCTGCAAGTGGCTGTTGTGACCCTCACTGTGTGCCAGTCTGTCTAGCTAAGGTGAGCTCTTTAGCATGCCTGTAATGCTCCATGCTGCTCAGAAAGACAAATCCCTTCCAGTGGCTTAAATCTACTTTAAACTTTGTGGCATGGCATTAAAAGCGGGGGAGTAATGATGACACAAAGGATGTGCTCGGTTCCAGCGTGAGCAATGGTTATGTTCCCTCTCCCTTCACACCCCCGTGTGATGGCTGATTCTGCTGAGGTAGCTAGTACAAAATAATTTACTTTTGTTTCTTATTTCTTTGTTATTTTTTCTGCTGATTTAATGAGCTGAAATGGGATTACTAAAGAACAAGGCTCTCCCCCGCAAGAATTCTCTGTTCCAACATTAGTTTACAGAAGAATCTGCTAGCAGAATCTCAGCTTTGGTCCATGGGGGCACAAGGAACTCAGATCAGATGATGGCCTTGTGATCCTTAAGTGACGATAAAAAAATCAACATCCTGAATTCCCTAGGCTAATTTGCAAATGGACACATTTGAACTGCACGTTAGCAAGCTAATGCTCATTTAATATCTTTTTCTTTCATTCATGGTGACCTCTCCTCCAACAGAGGAGAAATGCTGCAGGTAGTAAAGGGAATTGGTCACTCTATGTTTGTTTGCTGTCTGTATTTTTTTTCTGTCACAGGTCTCAAGCCTGAACTCAGACATAACATTAAATAGATACATATAGCTGAGGGTAAACCACCTTTACTTTGCCTGGTGTTGCTGCTTTGTGAGACGTGCTGGGGTATTCGTATCAAGGAGAAAAGCCGGGTTTATGCTGGCGGAGAAGGAAGGGTTTGGCCCAGCTCCAAAGTTCACAGCTTTTTTGTATGTACATGCTACAATTTTAGGGAACTGTCCCAGAATCAACACTCGCCTGGGAAATACTTTCCCATCCCACCCTAACCTTCCGCTCACTTTTCCTACGGTTGAATTTGCAACGTCAAGCCTTTTTATTAAAAAACAAAAGGCCAATTGACAGTAAGTGGGAAATTATCCTTGAATTCTTACATTTTATGACAGAACTTGTATTGCTTGCACAAGAGCCCGAGGGCAGCGCCTGGGCCAATTCAAGGGGGTGTCTGTGAGTTGTCACGGGGTTAGGAGACACACTGTGTATAGAAATACAGCGATAGGTTTCTTCAATGTGTGTGATGACCCCTGTGAACTTAAATTTCTAAATACACTGGAATATTTTAAGAGATTCGTGGTTTTTCTGTATTTTATAGACAAAACATGTAGTAACGTTTTCATACAGAAACCAAGCAAATATAATTAAGGGTTGTTATTTGTCCGTGTGGCCACTTCAGCTTTCAAGGGACTATGTTTTTGCGATGGAAAAAAATGTATGAGATGGTGGGATTCCTTGAACATTGCTCCCTGGGTTAAAGGGGTTCAAATCGTGGCTGGTTCTTATGTGTTTGGATAAGAGGCAGAGAGGACACAAAAATCAAGTTTATGATGGAAATTTCATGAAAAAGAGGCCGGCTGCTCCCTCTCTCCCAAGAGGGCTGCGAGGACGTCAGTATGAGGCCTGGCATTTTTTCTTTTCCTTTAAGAAAATATTTACTGGTTCTTTTCTACATTCCTTACACAGTCTAAACAACACTGAAGCCAAGGAGAGCTGGGTTTTGATTATGAACTTTTTTAGCTCTTTTAGAGTTGAGCTGTGAAATTGCTGATAAAAACAGCTTTTTTTTTTTAAGCTGTTCACTTAGGGTACATCTAAACCGAGGTCGTTTTCTCATCATCTTTAAAATTGTTCATGCTAAAATTGTTCAACACCCAAGGATACCTGTATCCGTTGGGGTTGTGGACATGTACCCTCTTTTTTTTTTTGCCAGGTAAAAGATATTACTGCTCTCAGCCCTGGGTGTTTGCTGCTTGTCACTAGCTCCCCAGCCAGATACAATCCCCTCGCTAATCTGCCAGCCCAGCCAGGTTAGCAACAGCATGCTGCTCCTCTAAGGTCCGCCTGTTTGCTTTGCTTGAAGATGCTCTGGGGTGCTTGCCCTGGCACTGGGCAGGGAAGGGGACAGTTGTTAACAGAGGCTGGTGACAAGAAGCCGGTTGGCAGCCACCAACCTTTTCCCCTGGCACAGCTGTTTGTGGAGCGCCCATCTGCTCAGGCTTGTCGGAAAAGCTGGCTGGATCAATGTAAATCACTTAAACCTGGACCTGTGGTCTTGTTACTAGCAAGGTGCCATTCCTTTAAATGCTGTGATTAATAGCCAGCGTCTGTGGGGATATTTTGCCCATCAGTGGCTACAGCAAATTGATTTTAGGAGAAATCAGAAAATTGAAAGGAGAGTTGGGGAAATGTTGTGTTTCTGCTAACGCAGCCACAGGCTTAAGCGATTTGCAATTGCTCAAACAACCATTTTTTAGCATTCGTTAATGCCTCCTGGCATTGCAACGTTCCCAGCTCATGCTGGTTGTTCTGAATAGCATTCGGCAAATGGATGTTCTGAACGCTGTGTGTCCCCCGCAGCGGCAGCAGGTAGAACGGGGTCACGCACGTGTAGGAGTGTGAAAAAGGATGAGGCAGCTGTTTGGGGAGGAAGGCTGGGAGGCGGGTTACAAGGGAAGGGACTGCACAGAGCCCCAAGCCGGGCTGGGTGGAGCGGGTTGCCTTGGGAAGCCCTGACCTGCACTAGGAAAGCAGGAGCCACACGGGGCTGTTGAGGCAATCGCTCTGGTTACTGCTTCATTGGGTCGCTACTTTTCCAACCCGGGGCAGAGATATACCACAATGTCCCATGCACATTTTGATTTTGCCTAGCTTTAAATGCTGCTGGGATTTAACCCCCATTATACATGCTTTCTGATATAGCTATAGATTGACCCTGTGTTTTCAGCATTCACCTTGAATTTCAGAGGTTGGCTGGTAAAGTGACATCAGCAAACCCACTAGTGAAGATTTGTACCAGACCTCTGTTTTCCTTTGATAATGGATTTAAAAAGATCCCTGAATGGAATAAACTGTATTGAAAAAATGATTTTTTTTTCCCTTTTATAATTACATTTTTATTACTTTTTTTTTTTTTTTGATAGTATAACTGTGGGGGAGGAAAGAAGAATTATACCCTTTATGGCATAGCAATATCAGCAGAAATCCTGCAGTAAAACCAAAATAAATCCATATGCTTTATTTTAGAGGTCAAGAACAGTCTAAAGTTACTTTTAAGTTGCTCGATGCTGCCTAAAGGTTAGACTGCTTTTTCTGCAGCAGACCCAGAGCACCCACGCAGACACACCAAGTGAGACCTCATGGCTCACTTCACACGTATTAGCTCAGCCATGCTAACCTGGTTGTATGTCTAAAGATTCAGGCTGAGGATTGAGGAGAGCTTACGTGAGGGTGGCTGATGAAGGTAGTACCGCTACCTCTACAGCCGATCTGTTCATCAATCAAATCCTGGGCTGCCTCAGCTCACAGACACAGTTTTAAGGCAAAACGGGACTGGTGATCCTTGTCTGAAAACAGTGCTGTGAGCTGTGGCAGTTCAGGCGCAGCCTGACGACCAGCTCAGGTACCCAGGAGTGAAGGAGAGAGGAGGTGGACAGGAGGAAGCACAGAAGCTGAATCCTCCTGCCCATCCGTCAGAGCCATGAGCCTGGTGTTGTTCAGGAAATGGATTTGCCAGCTGTACCGCTTCAAGGATGCTTTTGTTGTCACAACTGCTACCGCTACACTGGCAAATCATTCGATGTGTACACCAGATCAATGATATTTGAGTATGGTGCTTGTAAGTAAATGAGTACGGTATAAGGTAAAGTCACTTCTCATGTGTTTCATCGGGTCTGACCTGCCATGTGTCACATTTCAGAATGGCTGAGGGCTTAATGTCCCACAAAAATACAGTTGGTGGGCGTGTTGACTGGAAGGATATCTTGGGCTATAGGTAGTAAAACTACTTATAGATGTAGCTGTTTGCAATACGGAAGTCTGATGTGTCTCTTCAAAAGTGGTCCTTGTTTCTGTAGTTAGGTAAACTGATAACTCTGGTTTCAACCCATCCAGAGCTTATGTTTGATCCAAACCTTTTTTATTTAAAGTCTGGCAAAACTCGCTGGTGTTAAGCAATGTTAATTGAGCTAAGTTACTGGTTTCTCTTATTGCGCCAGCAGCAAATAACCTTCAATAGAACATCTTCTGCTACCATTTATTTCCGGAGATGACTTTCATGGATAGTGGTGGTGTTTGTAAAGACTGAGATCACTTTGCTTACAAAGAATTTTCCAAAGCTGAGATGAGGGATAAATCTGCTTATTTTGTTTAGTCTGAATTGACCTTCTGCAATATAATGAAAATAAAGGGTTGTCTGATTTTTTTTTTTATTCTTTATGAGTCATCAGGTCTTGTTATAATGAATGGAAAAGTGGAGTTTCCTTAAATGTCACCGTTTTATCAGGACTAACAGTATCAGGAATATAACTATTTAGTATTGCATTTTACTGCCTGGGAAAAATAAGGTATACCCTATTTAGGATTTGTCCAAACCCAATAAGGTATACCCCATAGGATTTGACCAAAACCACTCGATGAGTTAACTAGAAAGCTGAACTTGGAACGAGGTTTCTTGAATGGTCATTCTATTTGATCTAAACTGGGCCATGCTGCTTCTTGTGATTTGAATCTGCCTGCTTCCAATACATTCCCTCTTTCTTATTTTAGCAATTCATCAAAATGAAGAAAACAGCAGTCAAGAAATAAGAGGACTAGAAGAGCTCAAGGATACCTCTGCTGCTCAGGTAAATGTGCAAGATTAATGGCATCTCAGGGACTTTTTCAGATCTACTAGTTGAAGGATCTGCTTTCAGTAGCTCTGGGAAATGGATTTTCCTCAATTTCTGCATAGGGAGCCCGTAGTAAGGAGAAAGTCTGCTGGATCTTGTCTTATGTGACTATTTAGAATAAGATTGATGATTACCCTGGGAATGAATCCCATGATGTTGAAATTGGACAGCATTCTTGAACTCTCTCTTTGCTCTTTTTAGATAATACACATAGCATATACCAGATGTGAAAATAAAATGAGATGTGTTTTAGGAGGCAAGGGCATGTGATATTTTGATTGAATTATAATCACTGTAAGTAGACATGCAATGAAATGAGGATACTTATTAGACACGCTAATGTAAGCGACAACCTTTTTCTTTCCTTCCCTAACTGCCCTCATTTACAACTAAAGCATACTTCTAGATACTGCTCAGAAGAAACTTAACTGCATTTTAGAGTATTTTATTGTGGAGTTGCTTACCCTTTTTAATTCTGTGAAACTTTTTTGATTAATATCCAGTTCATTCAATCATTCAGTGCATGCATTCAAACTGTGCAAGTGTGCAACTATATTGTATTGGTACTGATTATTGCTTTTAACTTAAAATTTATTTCTCCCAGTCTTGACTGTTTTTTTTTCCTTTACTCTTCTTGAAAATCTTGTTTCCCACCAGTTGCCGCCTTTTCTCCTTCCTGTATAGGCAACTTGCAGTTCCTGTCTCTGATTTATCTCCTAACACCTTGCCCGCTAAAAAGCTGTGTGCAAGAAAGACAGGATTTGCACCGATGTCTGTGAGCAAGCCTCGCTGACGGGGTACAAGCCATGTAGCGGGGTCAGCAGTACCTATATCTTTCTAAAGGTAGGGGCTGTCTCGACCACAGAGATGCCAGGAGGGGCTGTAGGCAGCTCTGGTAGCAGACCTGGGCCGTGGCAGACACCTGGAGACTGCAGGCAGAAGAGTTGGGGACCATGCGGATACGCCTACTGCATCAGTGTGTAGCTGGGCTTTTCTAGCATACTCTTCAGCGTAATGCTCGAGCAAGATGTTCAGAAACGGCCTGCTCTTTTCTTAAGTAGGAGCCCTAATGTGTGAAAATTTTGTTACCTGACTTTGATTCCTAATTCACATCAATGTGGGGTTGAGGATCAGTCTTCCAGAGCTCAGCTGTGCATTGCAGAGGTATAGAAAAGACCCAGGGGGAAATACTGACCTCACTGCACAAAAAATCTGGCTTTCTGTTTTCTTTTTTGGGTTTCATATATGCTCAGTTCTACTTGATTGTTGTAGTTGTTATTATTTTTTGAAAATGTTATCATTTTTTTGAAAATGCTTGTTCACATTTATGTCAGAGATGTAAAATGAAAGACTACGGCGTGTGCTCAAAGCTCCTAAGTAGTCAGCTAGTAAGATTACATGGGCAGATTATAAAAAGCCATAAGAATTTATTATTGCGATATTGATTTGCTCAGCTTTTATTTGGCTGGAAACCAGCTTCTAAAATTTGAAAGAATTTAAAATGCATTTAAAATTAAACTATTAAGTGAGCAGTTAACGGAAGTGTTAAGTGCCCAACTGGGAAGAGAGCAGGAGCATTATCAAAGCAGCTCTTGCTCCAGTTTGTTTGTCAGTGCCATAAAAACGACGTCCTGCGAACACCGAATACAGTTTGGTTTAAGGGTGTGAATGATTTTTTTTTTCGCTTTAGTGCAACTGTGCATGTGACTGGAGCAAACCTAATGATCTTTTGAGGCAGTGGCATATAGTTTTAAGTTTTCAGGTCGATCAAAGGTGAAGCCTATAATAATTACGTTGTTTCCACCAGACACTGAAGGAGACAGAGGTGCAGTGGAAAAAAACCAAACCACCACAAACCTCTTCTGTTAGCAGAGTGTTAGCAGTGAAGGGTGTGGTGCCTGCTCTAAACACCGCTCTGCGGGACGGAGGCTTGACTTACATTGGAGTTAGTTGACAAAACTGGTAAAAGTGTGGAAAAAATTCTGTACAGGGATTTTTAAAAGAGAGCATGCTGTAAACAATGTAAATAAAAAATCCCATCCTGTCTGCCTTGGGCTGTCTTAATTCACCTCCATGCCACTGCTAGTATATTCATTTATGGCCTTTGCAGAGGGGAATATTTTCCAATGGATGTGCTGAAACAGAAAATGTGTTGCTTTTCCAACCTCAGTAGTGACTAATTTACTTTCCTTCCCATTAAACTTTTTTATTTCATTTCAAATATTGCATAAACACCTTTAATTATAGTAATTTTGTGCTGTGAATGGTAGTAAAGCCTTACTATAAAGCTCCTTCATTCTTTTATCATTCATTAAATTAAAGCCAGTTAAAATATGCAACTTTGTGATTTTCACCTTCACCTAAGTTAGTACTTGTATCTCTGTTGGTTTACCTGAATTAGAGGACTAAGCATCGACATTTGGGCATGTGGGATTTTGGAGGGTGTGTGCCCGCACAAAATACAACTTGAAATTGCACTTTGCAAGTAGGGTGGCTTGCCTTTACCCTTTTGCCCAACAGCTTCAAAGGTATTGCTTGAAAATTAAATTTATATTGACAAGTGAAAATGACCAGTAATAGGAGACTCTTAACAATATCTTCCCAACCAGCTTTTAGAAGCTGTCATCAATTAATTAATCAGTTGACCTGGATGCTTTCTTAGAAGTATTTAGCAGAAAGATTTATAGTGGAAAGTCAGCAGAATTGAAGAAATCAGAATCAAAAGTGAGGGATTCGTATTCTTCTTCTTAATAACGAAAAAGCACGTTTAGCCTTTTGTATTTCAAGTGCATTCTTTACTCCCAGAGCCAAGCATGTATATCTAACTTGATAATACCTTAGCCCGCCCAGAAAATTTTTAGTTGGCCTTTTATCCTCTGGAAACCCAATAAAATAAGTATTTTTTTCACGTTCTCTGTAATTCTTTAAATTAAAGAACAGTTGGGGAGGAGGGGACATGTTAAAATGTAAGATTTCTTCTTGGTGGTTATTTGAAACGGGACAATATGATTCTTTAATGAAATTGCCAATTTGAATACAGACGGTATTTGTGGCAGGGGTAATGGGTTTGCATCTAGAGTTACTTTTTCCCTGGGGTGCTCATCCATGCAGAAAGCAATAATCTGCTCTGCCTGAACACAGGGCAAGGGGTGAAAGAGAGCGAGGCCCATGTGTTCAAAAAGTTGTCCTTCTCTGGGATGTTTCTTCCACTTGAGCATACTGAAGCCAGTTGGTCCCCCCCCCCCAAAAGTGAAATCCCCGTCCCTCAGCTTAAAAAAAAAAAAGTGGTTTTAACCATTGGACTTTGCTTCATACACAAGATCAATAAATATTATTGATCAGCAGAGTGAGTACTGTATTTCTGCCGATGTCCATCTGACATCTGAAGTACAGGGACTTGTAACCATCTATGCCACTCTTAGGTCATGGTCTGACTTGGCTGGGCATGACATGAAGGTGGGAAAAGTCCTTCCACAGTAGTAAGATCCCAGATCCAGAGAGGCTGTCAATCTTTATAGTCCCAAAGCCTGAATAGTCCCACAGCCCTAATAGGCCATTACACTTTGAGTTGTCCTTAGCCTACAAGCCTGGGGGGATTACAGCGCGCAGGTGTAATAATCTCTGCTAGAAGCAACCCAAAGCCGTGAAATAAGCAGGTTTGGCTCTAGCTGATGTCCCCAAGCCATCAAAGTGTTGTGAAGTGCAGACATCTGACCTCAGCCAAGTCTGTGACAATTGCCTAGGTTCCCTGTGTAAATTACTGGGAAAAAAGAAGAATTTTAGGAAACGACTCATCTGACCATTTTTAAATGTCTACGGTAGAGTAAAAAAAAATTTCCTAAGTACCTCTTTTTCTCTATTGATTAAAGAGAGTCGGGACAACTAGTTCAATATATTGCTCCACATTTGATAAAATCAGTCTCACTTCTGATCTGCAGGTGATAACTGTGTGTCAGAACTGGTTTATAAATCCATGTCCTCGATTTAGAAGATCAGGAGCTAATCTCGTAGAAAATGTAAGGTTCTTCAGGTTAAGCACTGCAATTCCTTATTTTCTTGGGGGATTTCTGACCTTCAAACCAGTGGGTAGGTTCCTTACATGGGAAAGCTGGGTGCCTCAGGAGGCTGGGGACTAAGCACAGGACGTGCAAAGCACAGGCTGTATCTGAAATTCTTTCCTTCTCCAGAGCACAAGTGCCTGATGCAGGCTTTTGAGGAGATGCCTTCATCCAGACTGGAGGAATGTAGGCATGTAAAAATTTCCTTCAAATAATTCGTTAAGGTTGACTCTTTGGATTTGGTTGTGGAACCTCGTTTTTTCCATCAGTGTTAAAGCACTTATTCAGAAAATAGATTTTTTACCCTCCTCAGCTGAAGAAACCTTAACCCACATTTCCCTCTTCCTTCGAGAAAACAGCGGACTGTAGGATGGTTTGGGTGGGCACTTTCACACCTTCAGCTGTCATGGGCAGGAGTTTCTCAAGGCCAAAGGAATGAAGCCTGCATGGCACTACAGGTTAGCGACCAGGGCATCCCTGGCTTTTGGTCCTGACTCAAGATGTTTTATGAATTTTGGAGCAGACACCGATTCAGTTAAACTCAGGATGAACAGCAGAAAGAAAAGGGTAGAGGAAGTGGGGAAAAAAGTTTGTTTGCAGATTGTCTTTAAAGTCATGTGGCAATACCATAGCCATGCCATATGCCTGGCCCTCCCAAGGCATATGCTGTTCCCATCAGGAAACACCTGGGCTAATAAAAGCTGTGCGGTATCATCAAGCCAGGTCTCAGTTACGCAGAGGCTATATCCACTACCGCATCATGGATAGTGATATTAGTCACTGACTTTGCAGGCAGCAATTTAGCCCTCATCAGCTAACTTTGTGATGGGTCTGGTAGGCCTGTATGCAAGCATGAATCCGTCTTTATGTATATACGGCATTCTTATAAAACAAGCAGTGCTGAATGTTATGACAAAACACTATCAGCATAGCTTGAATAACTGGCAGAATATTAGCCAAAAAAATGGTTCTAACATAGCTTTTAAAGCAAATCTCATTTTCTTCAAAATCAGGAGATATTGATTTGTTATTTACAGAATAAATAAACGTGGCACAACTGTCTCTTACAGCTTGCATACGTGAAAAATGGTTGGAGCTGGAGCAGGGGGAGTTGTAGCCTGTTATTTTTAGGAGTGCCTTGTGTTGCGCTTCATTCTTTTTCCAGGGCTGTTCCTGGCTAACTTTCCCATGAGTTTTTAACCTCTTGCTCTTGTTCTCTTATGTAACAGGAAACAGGCTGACAGGAACAAATAAAACACAGCGTATCTGATAGTCACACTCAGAGGAGCGGTTGATTTAGTTAGCCCTGCCTTCGTTCCTCCAAAGTAGATACATTTGGAGATTCGGATGTGCCTCAGCTCCTCTCCAGTTGTTTCCCAGGAGGCAGCGACTTGTTTGTGTTCAGCAAGCGGCACCGAAGTACCGCAAATATGAGAAAACAGATGCGTTTCTTTTAAGGTTGAAATTTGTGGCGGTGTCATGTCCTGGGATTGTGGATTTAAGTATCTGTTTGCTCTTTCTCCCACCCTTAAGGCAGGGGTTTTGTGCAAGCTTCAGGGAAGAGATGACATCGGACGGATTGAGCTGGTCCAGAAGCTGGCGAGAGAAAACTGCCAGTTTTTGCAGGCAGACAGAAAACCACCGGAGAAGGCAGAACAAGTAAGACATTTCTTGTTTGGGTTTTTTGTTTCTTTCTGGTAGGGGAGGGAGATTTAGGTCACAAAACTGAAATAGCAAAGCTGATGGTCAGAATCCAGGGCACACATTAGTCATGGAGCTGTAGCTGCTCTCCTCTGGCATTTACATTTCTCTGAAGTGCGTTCAGTTCAATAATTGTCAACACACTTAAATTATTATGTTGTCATTAACTGTCGGTTACTGTTATTAATATCTCACACACATAGGAAGTAGCATATAATTTCAGGATTCTTTGTACCAAATTGTTGTTAGTGATTATGAAATATTTGGGTTTTAGGGTGTATTTAAATAATGTATAAGGTATATGAGTGCTTCAAGTACTTACTTTAAATTGTCTTAAAACTACTTTGCTGTTGGTATATTTGGATGCAAGTATTGGCTGGAGCTTTTCAGTGTGCATTAAAAAGAATGGTCTGGGTAGGAAATTCAGCAGTTTCTTTAAAAAATTTGTGTTTTCAACCAAAAGTTACACTGAAGAAAGCAGCATTCTGTTCAATGCTTCTGAAAGCACTTATTCAGATGGTAATAACTGGATTGAAAATGCACTAAAACTTGACTGCTTATAGCACAATGTATCCTAATTTTGTTCTCCTGGTAAAGATTTCTATTCTGATTGCATATTCATCTAAAGGTACCCAGGATAATAACCGCAAGAAACAACAAAAATCCCACCTAGTCCTCATGTGTCTTGCTATAATGTATATGTAATTTATTCCATTTGCTGCTCACTGGACAGTAGAAAAAAGGCATGTGCTTTAGAAAAGAAATACTTTTCAGCTCATCTGCATCTTCATTCCTACTGAAGTAAGGCTGCACAAAGGAAAAAAGATGAAATCTTATTTCAGAGCTTCATGCTGTTCTGTTCGGCAGCATGTAAGGTCTAGTCTGGTGTAGTTAAATATGTAATTGTGCATGAGGGAGGAGGGTAATTAGGCTCAAGTCCCTGAGACTGAATTGTTCCTCAGCTGATCTGCTAGCCGTGGACATCTGGCAGAATTTCCATATATCTTTAAACTGTATCAGCAAAGCACAATTAAAAGTTCAGGTGCTTAAGTAAGAAGATTTTAAGCCAGGGAAGGTTTCTAATTGTGTTTCAGGATTTGGAAGCAAGATTACAGATGCTGTGGGCATAGGGGAGAGGGGAATGTCGTGACTGATACTCCAAAAATTCAGTGGATATTTTTGCTGCTTACTCCGGTCATTGCAAAGGGTGATGTGGTGTCAGCTGCAGCTCTGTAGCTGCACGGATTACAGTACAGTTCCAAAAATGGAAAGGAAAGAAGTGCTCAGCTTTTCTTCTCGTTTGAAAAGTATGGTACTTAGCAATTGCTGCTATTTAGGAGATGAGTGACTTCAGTTTAGCAGGAGCTAGAGCAAGCTGCTCGTATCCATGCTGAGTGGTGTAATGCCGCAGTTACTGCTCTTGGGCGAGGATGTGCCTTTATACCTAGGAGGTGGCAGGAAAGAGAAATGTCGCCTGAGAGTGCAGAAGCACAGGTCATTCCTCGTGTGCCCTTTATTTCTGGGTGGGGAGCGTCTTACAGCTAATGCTGGTAGTAACGAGTTACGGTGTGCTCCCCCCACCCTGTTCTGCACGTTGCTGGTTGTTGTAGGGTGGGGGATGATGCGGCTCTTCCCTACGGTCCAGGCAGCCCGTGCCCAGATGTAAGAGAGGCTTGCAGTCCCCGCTGTGGGTGTATTTGCTAAGCCCCCAACCAGTCTATTGATTTCATTAGGAATAGTCACCCAGAAGGCATTGCCGAACATGGGCAAGGTTTGTCGTAGGGTTCTCAGTTCAGCTGACTCAGGTAATTTACTTTCACTGGAAGAAACACATGCTTTGCTGTGGTGGGGGCGGTGGGTCGCATATGTTCAGGAAGATGTGAGCTTCCCTCCCTTCCTCTCCCTCCCTTCCTCCCTTGTGGTCCGAGGGCTGCTCTGGCGCATGTGCAGGTGGCAGGATTTGGCTGGCTGGGCAGAGTTTGCTGCTCCAGGCAGCTGTTCCCTCTCTTCTCTGAGGAGAAATGCAGCAGGCTGGATCGCAGTGAGTACCGCTCGGATGCAGGCTTTCAGACCTTCCCGTCTCATCCTGCTGCTACAGAAGTGATGGCAGATTCATTGGCATCGGCTTACTGCCCAGTCCCTTGGGCTCACTGTAGATGTTAGAGGAACAACATGTTCAGGGTGTGGTGTCCTTACAAAATGATGTGTAGCATGCCCATCTTTTTTTTTTTTTTAATTTTTAAAAGCGTAGCTTACTCTTACATTACTTTCTTAGAAACACAGGGGAATGGGCACTCGATGTAGGCAGTTCTCCACAGGACCCTCATTTCTGAGCAAGTATCCCCGCACTAAAGCTTTCACCAGCTTTCCCTCCTGGGGAGCTCAAACTGCGCTTTCACGGGTGATCTGCCTTCCTCAAAGGGATGGCGTTCAGTCTGTAAATGAGATGTGTGAACGCCCTGCCAGGCTCCTCTCCTGCCCTTCAAGAGCTGGCTAGCCGGGCTGGCCTCCTGGCACC